>NC_089793.1:40669451-40671951 GCF_040412425.1 Macrobrachium rosenbergii | reverse complement strand
AAAGGAATGAAAGTCTCTGTTCTGTGTATTCGTCAGAAAAGATTCACTACGTCTTGAATTACAGGATTGAAAAGTTGCAATGGAATGCAGAAAATGCTTCTTAAGCTTTTGTAAGTTTGTTGCCTTAGGACTTTTCAGTGTTCGTATTGTAATGCATAGGAATAATAAATTCTTTCTTTTGAATCTGTGTTATGATAATCGTCTTCTATTTATTACAATAGTCTTTTATTTATTGAAGAGACAGAATCTGTTTACCTACCCGAAGGATGGTCAGTTACAGAAGTAGTGCTGTACTTGCCTCGTGAAGGTAGGCAGTTAAAGTAACCAGTGAAATACAAATAAATTAGGAAGTTCCACAGTCTAAAAGTGAATGGCATGCAAGCCAGACCAATCCTTTTGAGTCTTCTTACGGCGATTTCCACAGATCATTTATGTGATTGCAAAGCCTGACATGTAAGCCAGGGAAGTGCCGTCTGAGTGCAGTCGAGAGGATCTTGAGATCAGTGGATAAACTATTCTGGGTACCGTAGCAGTTTTTTATTTATTTATATATTTATATATAGCCGCTGCCTCGTATAGGGCACAGTCTCTCTCTCTCTCTCTCTCTCTCTCTCTCTCTCTCTCTCTCTCTATATATATATATATATATATATATATATATATATATATATATATATATATATATATATATATATATATATATATATATATATATATATATATATATATATAATATATATATGTGTGTGTTTTGTGTGTGAGGCTGTTGTGATTAATTATGTGCATAGTATAGGCCGACTAAGGGCTGAAAATATGATAAATTTGGAGATACGACGTCAATATTTTAACATAGTAGTGAATCTTTTAAGGCGGCTGGGGTATGTGGAGAGATTGGAAGACAAGCGGTTAGTCAAAAAGGTATCTCACTCTGAAGTATTTAGAGGAAAGGAGGAAACTTGTGATGAGATGAGAATGAGTAAAAACTTTCATGATGTTGTGAAATATGTAAACGTGAGAGTGACTGGTTTGTCATTAAAGTGGGTCTAAGATTAGGTTGTATAGTCGCCATGACCATATAATATCATCATGACTGGCACAATATGATTGGCTGAAGTTTATGAACGATAAGTGGAACACTGCATACTTGTATGAAGCCGCTGATGTTGAAGAGTTTTTCTGTTCAATGGATTCTCAAAAGTTCATAAAAGTGAAGGGTTTGTGGAGCCTCTTTTGGCACAATTATCTGGGTTTTGATAGGAACCCCTTACCACTTCACTGTCTCAAATAATACCCCTCCCCCAAAACTCAACTACAGGCAAGCTATATAAGGGTAATAATTGCCTTGTGCTCCAAATGAGAGGGTACCAGAGCTAAGTGTTAGGGCTGACTTAATTGAAGTTAGCGATGAAACTTTGCGTCTAATATCGACTAACTCCTTACACGGACGAACAATTTGGACAATTTCTTCTTCTCTGACTAGAAATTTTCTTCGTCGGGCTGACTATTAGAGGCTTCTGGGCCTTATTCCGTGGCAGTAGTGGAAGCGGGTGTGAAAACGGTTTGCTTAATTTCAAGTCTCGGTTTAACAACCTGAAGTGAGGAATGGCCTGAAAGTTTTCAAGGTCTCAGGAAAAATCAAAATGCATATATACAGTCATACGTGGCATACTTTAAACTAGAAAAATCTTTGGGTAGAATTAATAGAGGTGCAATATGGAAAAGATTGATGACATATGGAGTTGAGAGAGGCTGAAGGTTTCTGTGATATGTTGGAATATGTAGACGCGAGAGTGGCTGGTTTGTCGTTAATGTGGACATGATGATAAAGCTGTATTATGTCTCCATGGATGTTTAGTATTGTTTTGAATGGGGTAATATGTTGGTGGAAGGATGTGGATAAAAATATACTGTCAGGAATAGAGATTCAAATGGCTGACTTTTGCAGAAATAACATGTTGATTTATGGCTTGTGAAGAAAACTCTACAGATCAGCGAAAGAAGCTGAATGTGTCAGCAAGAGGGAAAAGTTGAAGTTAACGTAAACAGGAAGTGGAAGAAGGGAAGTGGTTGCTTTGTATAGGTATTATGGAACAAATATAATTCGTGTTGGTAGGATGAGAGGAGCGAGTGACAGGCGAAGCAAGGAAGTTAGCAGTACCTACGCAAAACGCATAGAAGAGAGGAGTGTCTTTTGAACCCCGTGTTGGAATTTCTGGAGCAATTCGACAAAAAATGGATATATGGAGTGGGATAAATGGAAAGGTTAAGAATTTAGGAGATACTAAGGAGTGGTAAAAAGGTTAACTACGGGAAAATGTGGATCAGGGTGTACAAAGGTGCTTAGTCCAGTGGAGAAAATCCAGGTTGTAAAGAGGAAGGAAAGGAAAACCGAGATAGGCTGAAAGACAGGTTCGAATGGGAGTGCATCAAAATCCATTGTTCTCTCATGGCTGAGCTCTTAATGCGCAATTGAAAGTGGCAATAATCACGGGCATTTAAT
>NC_089793.1:40634451-40664451 GCF_040412425.1 Macrobrachium rosenbergii | reverse complement strand
CTCTCTCTCTCTCAGTACTCGACCTAGTGGTCATAAATCTCCCTCCCTCTCCCCAACCCTCATTCAGGCAAGAATGAATTTTGAATTTCCTCATCAGCGAAGAAGACCAATTTCCAATATTTCATTACAACGATTTTACATCATGCGTCATCAGCTAAATAATGAAACCGCTTGATGTAAAGGAGCGCTGTGAAATAGTGCAGAATCCTCATCCTACTCTCGCTGTGTTGAATAACTTTGTTTTTTCGTTGCTCAGTGGACCCGTTTTCTATAACTTTTCATTTAGTTTTGGTTTTGGTGACGAATGAATCATTGGTTTTCAATTTTGCATTGCTTCCATTCAAGTTATAATTAAACGGATTGTGACATAAATTAAATCGTTTAGAATATTTTTTGCATTTTTCCTATTCACTTTTTTTTGTAATTCGCCTAAGTTGCAAACAATTTAAATGAATCTGTAATTGGCTATAAAAGGAATCGCATTTAAAAGCGAGGACAATGTCATACTCCATTCTCTCCTTCCATGTGATTCCAGGCTCGGAGGTTCTTCACAAACTTCCATGTTTCCTCTGGTCACATGGCCTTCCCTGAGTAAGAGCCATTTTTAGTTTTCTGTAAAAGAAAATAATGAGATGGCTATTTGTTTGTCCGTCCTCACTTTTTCCGTCTGCCCTCAAATCTTAAAAATTACCGAGGCTAGAGGGCTGCAAATTGGTATGTTAATCAATCAACCGTCCAATCATCAAACATACCAATTTGCAGCCCCCTAGCCTCAGTAGTTTTTATTTTATTTAAGGTTAAAGTTAGCCATGATCGTGCTTTTGATTAGCCATGATCGTGCTTCTGGCACCGCTATAGGTGCCAACAGCACAGGCCACCACCGGACCGTGGCTAAAAGTTTCTTGGGGCGCGGCTGAGAGTTTTATGGGCCATGGCTGAGAGTTTCATACAGTATTATATGCTGTACAGAAAACTCGATTGCGCCGAAAATACTTCGGCGCATTTTTTACTTGTTTTGTTCAGGGATGGGTTCAGTCACATGCGCCAGTGATTGTGGACAAGTACAAGTACTTAACAATGTACTCAAGTACAAGTACAAGTACTTTTCAGCAGGTATCTAATATTCATATACACATGGTTATTTCAAATTCAGTAGCAAATATCTTATGGAAAAGCATGCATTGGTAATACACTACAGTGATCTTACCGAAACGAATGTAGCTCTGCATTTCAGTAGTATCTGTGTAATTCTCTTTTAGATAGTGATAGTGAGCCTGTATTTAAATATCTGAATCTCATACATATAAATCTCTCTCTCTCTCTCTCTCTCTCTCTCTCTATATATATATATATATATATATATATATATATATATATTATATATATATATATATATATATATATATATTATATATATATGTGTGTATGTATGTGTGTGCATATATATATAAATATATATATGTATATATATATATATATATATATATATATATATATATATATATAAATTAAATTTATCACATCACCATGATTCATATACAAGCATTAACTGCAAACGATCTCTAATATCCAATTCGCTCTACCTAGGGAGTAATGTATTTTCATATATGTTACCCGAAGGGGAATTTTTAGTTGATAATAAGTGGGCTCGAACCACGGAAGACAAGAACTCAGGACTACAGTGACGCACGTTAAACCACACAGCAATCAAGTGTAAATTGACACCGATTCCCACCTACAAATCACAGTCGAACTCAGGGGTAACCTATAGAAAATATATTACTTCTGAGGCAGAGCGAATTGGATATTAGAGGACGTTTGTACCTTAATGCTTGTATATGAATCACGGTGATGTGATAAAATTCATTCATAATATGGCTGCGTGCAACAAACTCACTACATGGTTAACATGGCAGAGGTGGGTTGATATCGATTCTAATTACAAATACCTGAGTTCGGCAGTGATTTGTAGGTGGGAGTCGGTATCAACTTATACCTCACTTGATGGCCATGTGGTTTAATGCACGTCACTGTAGTCCTGATTTCATGTCTTCCGTGGTTGGAGCCCACGAGACGACGACCTTATTATCAACTAAAAATTCCCCTTTGGGTAACATATATGAAAGCATATTATTTCTGAGGTAGAGCGAATTGAATATTAAAGGATGTTTGTAGCTTAATGCTTGTATATGAATCACAGTGATGTGATAAAATTCATTCATAATATGGTTGTGTGCGACAAGCACACTACATGGTTAACATGGCAGAGGTGGGTTGATATTAATTCTAATTACAAATACCTGAGTTCGACAGTGATTTTTAGGTGGGAGTTGGTATCAACTTATACCTCACTTGATGGCCATGTGGTTTAATGTGCATCACTGTAGTCCTGAGTTTTTGTCTTCCGTGGTTGGAGCCCACGAGACGATGAACTTATTATCAACTAAAAATTCCCCTTTGCGTAACATATGTGAAAATATATTATTTCTGGGGTAGAGCAAATTGGATATTAAAAACGTACACACACACACACACACACACACACACACATATATATATATATATATATATATATATATATATATATATATATATATATATATATATATATATATATATATATATATATATATATATATATATATATATATAAAGTAAATGAAGGCGGGAAGGAACTCACAGGAATTTGACATTTTGACAGTTTATTCGAACGTTTCGCAAAACGTTATTGCATCCTCAGTGAATTCTACAATAGATATAAGTAAAAAGTTCTGAAAACTTTTAAAAATTCTAAAATTAAAATTAATAGTTATCTATAAGTCAATCTAACAGGAAATTATACTTAAAACACACAATAAGTTACATTAAAACATACGATTAGTTACATTAAAAACTCTTACAATAAAATTGGATATAATTCACAATTAAGCAAGATTTATTCACAAGGTTTCCATTAAAGAAATTAAATAAATAAATAAATAAATAAAGGAAGAGAGGAACTAGCCTGCCAGAACAAAGCCTAGAGTAAAACTAAAGCAGAAATGAAAAGTAAACAACAAGAAGCGTTAAGAATAACAACAAAGTCAAAATAAAAAAGTTGACAGCTAACGACTGGAACAAGTTGTTTTATTTTCATCGTCTCTAAAATAAATAATTCTTTAGAGTTGTTGACCTGTCCAATTATAGAGAAACATTTGTATTCAATGATCGTTTTATATTTTTAGGAACGATTTCTTATATTAGATGCATCTGGGTTGGACAGGCGATCTCCGTGGATCCCACATATTTTCTCATATCACATCTGGGACAAGTATACGTATAGACCACATTAGACGTCATCAAGACAGAGTCGGTCTTTTGCTCTGAAATCGGATGCAATTGTCAGCTGATTTTTCGGAATCAAATTTACATCAAGGGCATGGAAATGTTCATTGATTATTTTAGTAAAGTCTGCACAGAAGTTGTCAGTGTTTATATAAGGAAAAGATGCGTAGAATTTTTTCTTTGGAAAATTCAGATACGAAGTGCTGTTAGAGAACTTTTTACCGAATAATTTCTGGCATGACCTTGTCAATGATCTTGGTAGGGAAACAGTTATCATTAAATATTTGTAGAGGAAGGTAATTTCATTGTGAAATAGTTACAAGTCTGAAGTGAGTAATAGTGCCCGCTGGATAAGGGTAAACATAAAATATAACTTAAAGCTATCAAAACAAAAACTATAAAAATTGGAGCCCAAACCTGTAAACGTTTTCTTCCTGAAAAATAATGGTGTTAAAAAGGTCATTATCCCTAGGTACCAAAACGTCTAAAAACGGTAAACGCATTCTTCCTCCTTTTCAATAGAAAACGTGATATTAGGGTGGCGTGAGCTGGCCAGTTCAAGGAAAGAATCAGAGTGGAACTCACGCCTGAAAAGGGCAAACTGTCGTCCACGTATCGAGCATATAATAAAGGGCAGAAGGATAACGGACAGTCATCAAGCATGGATACATCCAGGGAGCGCGTAAAGTAAATATTAGAGAATGTTGCGCCAAGAGGGGAACCAATGGACATTCCTTCCACCAGCTTATATAATTTCCCGTTAGAAACAAAAGCCGTGCCCAGCAAGGCAATTCTAAAAATGTTTTAAAAGCAGTACGGTTGAAATTACAAAATTTAGAGTCAGGCTCAGGAAATTACTTATTTAAAATAATATTAATAGTTTCTTTAACAGGCACGTTAGTGAATAGGGACCCAACATCAAGGCTGGCCATAAATAAGTCAGGGTCTTGCGGTAATATTAAATCTTTAAGTTTGTAAGAGTTTGATAGAGCGTAGTTGTTCCTAGTGAGGGTTCCAGTAATGGGTAAAAGTACTTAGCTAATTTGTAATTAGGAGTTTTGTATGAAGCCAAGATAGAGCGAAGGGGAATACTGGGCTTAAGAATTTTTGGAAGCCCGTAAAGAATACCATAGGACGACCCAGTGCAAAAAAGCTCTTCTTAAGTGTCTTCGTTGATGACACGCTCGTTCTTTAGAGTACGAAGAAACCTGTTTATCTTATCCTCAGTCTTGAAGGATATTCTGGTAATCTTAGTACCAATCTCCTGAAATTAAGTATGGTCATTCGATATATCCTCCATTTTATTAACATAGTCTTGTTTATTGAGGATAACAATTCCTCTTCCCTTATCTGGCCTCACAATAAAATGATCTCTTTTTGAGAGAGTTTTTAAGAGATCAAGATCAGATTTCTTAAAAAAAGGTGCCCATTGTGTTCTGAGTTTTAGGAAAGCATTCTGTGACCAGCATGCTAACTCATTTTGTAAGCGGCTGAGATTGGCGCCCAATGAAGATTTTTTAGGCGCTGAAAAACACTCTCAAGGGGGAGAAAAAACTGACAATAGTTAGGTTTGTAATTTGGGAGACAGAAATCCAACCCAAGGGACAGGGGAAACTCTTCACGTTTGGAAAGCACGTAATTGGAAAAGTTAAAAACAGTCTTACGCTCTGCACAGAACTTGGGTAAAATAATACCTAAATTAGACAGTTTCTTGTGGTGTCTGCTTTGCGTTTCGGTAATAAAAATCTTGAACACCCTTGTTAAAAAGTTCATCAGCGCGCAAGGTAGTAAGAGTATTAATGTACTCATCACACACTTTCTGTTTACAAATAATTTCATAGGAAATAGATGTTGAGTGGCATCCTTATAAAGCTGAGAATGATATAAAGACGACCTGTACACTTTAAACTTTACAAAATTGGGAACAATGTTATTGTTTAGACAGTATTGCAAAAACTCAAGATAAAACTTTGCTTTTTCCTTTTTTCTGTAAAACTTCTCCAACTTCCGACACTTTGCAAGTAAAGAAAAGCCTTACCGTGTCTTACTAATTGATGGGAGTGTGCAAGTCCTCTAGTTCGTAGGCGAATTAAAAACAAGAAAGCAAAAAACCAGCAGCTCAGCTTCATAATCCAAAGAAGAGTAGAATTCTGAAGAAGGCACTTATATAGCCTAAATTAGCAGGAGGTCACTGTCTTTTTTTCTCTGTCTCTCTCCTAACTTCCCGACTAGTTTGAATGTCTCCTGTCAATGCTTGCAGGTCGATTCCTTTGATAAACTGGGTATTCGTGTTTTCCAACTGTTCCGTTTTCTCATACAAAGCTGATATTTCCCACCTCTCTTGCTCTTCTATTTTCTTCGTTATATCATCTATTCGTTGCTCATATTCTTGGATTTTGTTACAGTGGTGGGCCTTTTGCAAGTGCCTTTTCAAATCTTCGATCTGTCTCTTGAATTCCACCATTTTCGTTGCCAAGGCTACAGTTTCATCATGAAGTTTGAGATTTTCGTCAATCTGTCTACCCAACTGCCTGCTGAATTCAGGATGCTGGCCGATCTCAAATTGCCAACGTGATGTTTGCATTCCTTCTCCCTGAAGCTGGGCTCGCAATGCAGCATTTTCTTCCGTCAGGGTTTCTTTCGGTGTCTTGAGATTAACTATGGCATCAACCACATTTTTCACCTGACTTCCCTCAGCAACGCAGGGCAAGGAATGTCTGTCTGGGGTTGGTGGGGAGGGTGCTGCTTCACAAAGCCCCCAGTACTCTTTACGAAGAAGCTGTCATCTATTTCTTGATTTTTTTTTCCTTTCCGTGATGAATACTTCTAAGTTTTATATGCGTATTTTCATTCTGAAATTTGGCTCGATTTTGTGGAGTTTTGAAGATTTTGAAGTAAAAAATCTTCTAATTTTTTTTATTAATCCTGACAAATTCCTACTAAATGCTCGTGTAAAGGTGTTGTCATACTTCAGGGAATAATGAAATGGAGTAGAGGATTATGGTTGCTCTAAAACTATCAGTTGGGGTGGTAAAAGTTTGCAGCTTGTTATTGGATAGGTTAAGTTAGGTGTCATATTTATTTACTTTCTTTTAACAAAAAAAAAAAAAAATTTTCCACGTGACCAAAACGTTGTCTAGAAACATAATTTCTTGAGCCGTGTTCTGACAAATTTGTATTTATGGGCCTAAATAGCGGCCATATGACAAAAACCTTAATACAAAATGGAGGTCAAGACACCAATGGTGTTCAGTATGAAAGTAAACATTTTTACGTGTACAGTACAATCAATATCAACCTAATTTATAGTCTTGGAGATGGTAAGACAAGAATTTCACAACTTTTTAATAAAAACAAACCTCTTACCCAAAACCTCTTACCCACTATGGTTGGTTGCGCTCAGCTATCAAATGCACTAGACACCTACGGCACGAGAGTTGCCAGATAGTCTAGTACTACTGCTGTACGTTAGTAGCTATAGTTGATGTAAACTTAATATTATTACTATTATTATTTAATAAATAACTTACATACGTACTTTTCGCACTGAATTGATTAAAATATCGTATTATAATTTACTCCGTCAGAATAAAAGCAATTATAGTTATTTATTTATGCTTATGTACCTGCATAATTACCGCTCTACTATACTTGAAAAGTACTGAAAAGTATTTGATTTTTCAAGTACATTTGGCCCAGGTACAAGTACATTAATTTTTAAAATCTGAAGTACAAGTACAATTACTTCAAATTTTGTACTTAATTTCAAGTACAAGTATTGTACTCAGACCCAAGCCTGGTTTCGATACCACTAAGAGGTCTGGTCCATTATAATGAAATCTTTTTCAGAGGCCGTAGCAGATTTTCAGCTAATAAAAGTTTCTTGGTCCTCTTTGCATGTATGGGAAAGTGAGATTTCGCACCCTAATGGAATATCGATTCATAATTTTCACTCTAAATCGAATGCTGTGATTCAGCTTTTAACCTTTTAACAGCTTCCCCGCCCCTTCCGTCCACCTGCTGGTTTCGAAAGCTGTCCCTTTAAAAGTCCTGTGATTTATGGAAATAATGCGTGAGGTATTTTGTCAAGTGACTTATGGATGGGAAGAAACTCAACTCTTTCGGAATATTAATTCTTTCAAATATAGTTGTTTACTCTGAATACGGTATATATAATGTGAATATACATACATGTATATATCTATCTATCTATCTATATATATATATATATATATATATATATATAATATATATATATATATATATATATATAAATACATATATATATATATATATATATATATATATATATATATACATACATATACCTTACATATGTATGTAAATATATGTGTGTGTATGCGTCTGTGTTGCGACAGAAACTGGTGGTAGCAACAGGTGCCGTCTGATAAAGTGTTTTTAGTGTTTTGTCTTTTGATTTGATTTTTACTTAAACTTATAATACAGCAAATACTTTGATAATTTTGTGACATCTCCCATCTAGGTAGAAGCCCTTCACTTGTATTCTTTGCAGGTTTGTGTGTGTGTGTGTGTGTGCGCGCGCGCGCGCTCCTGCACAGCGCGCATGCCGCAGACAGCATTAAGAATCTACTTATCGAATTCTAAAAACAAACACTGGAATTTATATCCGTACATCACAGCACCGAGTCTAACTGCCCGAAATATTCTCCTGAAATTCCTCAACCGCCCTCCCACTCAGACCACCACCACCACCACCACCACACCCTTCCCCCTTCCTCCTCACTCCTTCCCTCCCTCGTTCCTCCAAGCATTGCTGTGTAATCAAGATAAATGAGGCCAATATTACCCTTGTTATTATCCATCTATCTTCATCTGTGCGTGTTTGTTTTCTGTATCTACGGCCAAATGGGGATTTTTCTCTTATTTCCTTCTTGTTTTAGTCATCTTCATTTTACAAATTTCACTGATCGACTTTAGTTAGAGTTTTATAGAGTTTCAGAGCTTTTAAGAGATCAGAGTCGTAAACCATCATTACAAATCTTTATTTGTCTCTCGCATGCTACGCTTCAAACGATTGTTCGAGAAAAAGACTTTGGAGCATTAATCTTCCCCGAGAGACTGACTGACTACAGGAAATCCACTGATCATATTTTACAAAGCTTTTAACCGGACCGTGGGGTTTGAGAAAGGTCTCCCCCGAAGAGAGATTGGCGTGAAAAATAAGAAATAACAGAAAAGTTTATAGTACCAAGTGCTCTTAAACATTTATTCGTCGCTTTTTAACATTTGACTGAACGACCGTTAACGCTTCTAAATCCGGCGAAAGGTCAATTTTATGTTTGCATCTGTTTATTCCAGAAATTACAACCTTCAGTTGACAAGTGGCATTTCAGAGTGTAAACTGCAATAAATATCTACACTAAATTTTACTGCGTAGTCTACGCGTAATGAACTCCACGCTTTACTGAATCACAATCATAAGACAGAAAATCCACAGGGGGGAACAAACTGTGTTTGATATGTCTTAATTGCATTGCAGTTGCAAAAATAGCTAAAATGCAGTATGTAACAATCCTTTTTATCAGTTTGCTGTGAATAGCGTTGGGTTACGAAAATTCAACAGTGAGGGATTAGCAGTTTCATATTTTTACAAGTAGGTAGGACTTCTAAACGAGGATTATTGACATAAATTTTTTAGACGGTGATTACTTAGCTCAAGTTTGAACTAATTCTTGTAATAAACTTGGCAAGCATTTTAAATCTCCATTCGATTTTGTGATATCGAAAGACTTAAAAGTGAATGCACTCTTTTTCGTTAAAATAAGATTGTATCAATGTACGTTTCCTCTGAAACCACCCCAGTTAAAATATTATATATATTATATATATATATATATATATATATATATATATATATATATATATATATATATATATATATATATATATATATATATATATATATATATATACATATATATATATATATATATATATATATATATATATATATATATATATATATATATATATATATTATATATATATATATATATATATGTGTGTGTGTGTGTGTGTGTGTTAATGACCCTATACCCAGGTCAAATAGGGCCATATTCTATTGCTGTATCTGTTTTAAGAACAGCATCAATCTTCTTACTTTCCTAAGATTCTCTGGTATCAGTAGCCATCCTGGGTCAGCAAATTCCTTCCCCTCGTCGACTCCTCTCACTGAATCTATCCTCAAACAAAGGCCTACTGGAATCAAACACTGAGGTACAAAACTAGACTTTATTTGCAAATTTAACAAAGGTAATTCAGCAAAAAGTCAGCAAACATTCAGATTAATGATTCTAGACCAACCAATACTAGTGACTAACACCCTGGTCACCAAACAAAGTAAAAAGGTCATAATTATTCTAGACCACAATAAACGTCATGTACTATGTAAAAGAATAAACACCACTTCCCAAAATATTCGTCTTCACAGACGAACCCAGAATTCCTGTTAAAAGAAACATATATATTAAAACCTGAAATGGTGTTACAAGAATCAGTATTCAAAACGGAAAAATGTACAATGGAGAACAGAATGGGAAAATGCATCATGGAAACACAGGAATTTCACTGCAGCGCAACTGGGTATTTCCACATAATGTCTGGAAAAGATAAAAGTGTTCATGAGTTATGGTACCCACTTTTCTATGGCCGCAGATAAGGTATCGTCATGGTGGTGGTGCTTAAACACTGCACAAGGCAAATCACACCCAGCCACCCAAACCGAAGTCCTCCCTTGATTGTCTGTTCCTCTGATAATATACCATTAGAGAGTGCAGCACACATATGCACTCACACTGTCTCCATGCACCTAAGCCATGATCAGAAAAGCACAAATGCATGGGTCAGATACCCGCTGTATTCAAATGTGCAAACCTCCAACGTCGACACTAACTGCACCTGCAGCGGATGTGTTTCTGACAGGCCAGCACAATAGTTCATCAAAGACTTGATATACATATATATATATATATATATATATATATATATATATATATATATATATATATATATATATATATACATAAATTCTGATATATATATATACTGGGCCATATCAAAAAGATACCAAGGAATATAACTATATATATAACATTTCATTCCAATTATCCCTTCTGAGTGAATACACACACACAATCACGTATGTTAGGTGACACATGCCCTTCTTTAACCTGAGACAACTGCTTACCTGACTAACAACTGATCATACCAGCGAGTTGCCAAACTTCTCCGACTCAGCAATGACCCAATGGACAACATTTCAATTTTTTGTAAGACATAAACAACAGAAATAAATTTCTTACGTCATTCGATGAACAGGTCCTCAGGTGGAAAGCAAGGGCGTTACCCACTGGGCCATACAAGTCTAAAAGAAGTCGTGAACCTGAGGAGCAACTGCACCCAAGGAATTACCTTGGCCAGTGGGTAACGCCCACCTGAGAGACCCCCCCCTGACGTGAGGATCCGATGGTCATTTATTCGATTTCATGATAATCTGAAATGTTGTCCATAAGCAGTCATGCAAGCTGGTAACTTGCAGAACCATGGCAATCATCCGATGAGTAGAAATTTATTTCTATACACGTGATTGTGTGTGGATGATTTCATCTTATATATAATAATGAAATATTGGGTCATTGCTGAGTCGGGGTTGGGAAAATCCTATATATATATATAGGTAATATATAGGTATATAGACTTGTATATATATATACCTATATCCCCGATAGTCAGAAATTTATTTCTGTTCCACATATTGTGTGTTGATGATTTCTATCTTATTCACTCAGAAGGGATTATGCAAGTTTCTTAAAACTTGAGTTTCATCAGGTCAGTTAACAGACTTGTAAAACGCCCTTGCTTTCCACCTGGCTGAAGGTTCATCCCGGACTTTTTTGTTCCTTCCACACGTATTTTTTTGCCTTTGAAGCCACCACACACATGTTAGACACATGGACCTAAAATCTACCGAGTAATACTTAGTTAAACAGAATGGCTATCATTATGCGACTGCAACACAGCATCTTATTTGTAATTGCATAAACTTCTGGTGTCTCTCCGTTTAACAACCTGAAGCCTTATTTTTTCTTCAGCAGTAAAAGCTTAATATTAGTTACGCTGCAACACAGCTCTTTTTGAAATTTTGACTTTCTTCCTCATCTTTTTTCCTCATCTTTCACGTTCAAGAAACCATTACATCATTTTATATAAGTATGTGTTGGGGTTCCTTTTGTACACTGTGTACTTCTTATCTGGATGGAGACATACTGTAGCTCATTGGAACTCCGTGGATTACGGTAGTGAAAGTCAGATTTTGTCGTCAAAGAGGCTTTGTTCAGAACTCAGGTCTTTAAGTGTTCTTGAAGAACAACTCCATCTTAGGTAAACTACTGTCTTTAGAGGGATCACGTCAGTTGAAATTTCCAGTATCTGAACTGACGACTCATTACTGAGTAGCCGTGTGCAACTGGACCTGGGGAAGAAATTCATTCTTTTCAAAGTAGTTATTTCTCAATCTCCCTTGTTAAGGCGCAGCTCAGCTACCTTGTGAAAGACTAAGGGGTCTCCCGTTGAGATAAAAGCTGTGACTGTGGATGCATTAGGCAGGCAGAAAGTCATTAAAATCATTTCAACAAAAGCTGAAGTCTTTTATTCTCTTTTCTCATGCGGTCTCTCGTATTGCTGGGTTGTAAAAATAATTTTTTTTTTCATAGAAGGTTCTTCTGTAAAATAGTGCTAACCCGCTATTATACTGTAGAACCAAACCCCACATGGGAAGGTAATTTTTTCATTCATTTCTCTTTGGATTTCAAGGGTATCAGTGGAAACCATATCCACAGATATTAATTACTAGGAAAATATTAAATTAAGATAATCCAATCCAATACCTCTTGTCTTAATAAAACTATTTAAGGTAGAAACTCATATATATAATAGACACACACACACACACACACACACACACACACACACACACATATATATATATATATATATATATATATATATATATATATATATATATATATATATATATATATATATATATATATATATATATATATATATATATATATATATATATATATATATATTATGCATGTAGGTATGTATGTGCGTACGTATATATATGTATGTGTATAAAGCAATGAAACCTCAAAGACAAAATGAATCAAGAAAATTTGGTGGGAGGTGCCATTATAAAGATTATATCTCTACCCAATATCTGAACTTGTCATCGATTATCGGCATAACCCTAAACCCCCTCTTCCCCTTCTTCTTCTTCTTCTTCTTCTTCTTCTTCTTCTTCTTTCTCTTCTTCTTCTTCTTCTTTCTTTTGTCGAGCCTTAAAATTCATTTCACTATGGAATGAATACTAGATGACAGGCGCGTATAGATTTTTTTTTTTAATATGATTTAAGTTTTTTTTTATATTGATTCAGGTACCAAAATCGGAATATTTTTCCAACGTTTTTATATATTCGTGGCTTGTTTGCCTATAGGCAGTGAAGTTGACTTACTGGCTATTTGGGTGTTATATCTACATTGCCATTTTATCATAACGTAAATACAGTTCCTCTGTATTTTTACCGCGATATTTTTTTCTTGATTGATTTTATTTATTACTAGCTAACCAACCTGGCGCTGCCCAGGAAAACTCTGAAGACCTCAGGAAAATTTCCTTCACCTTCTTGTACTTAAAGTCCCTTTATTCAGGAATTACTGTATTGACTGTCCCTTTTATCCAAATATTACAGTGCTGACTGTACCATTTATCCAAGTATTACTGTGGTGAATGTCCCTTTTATCCAGAAATTACTGTACTAACTGTCCCCTTTATCCAAATATTACTTTGCTGACTGTCCCATTTATAAAGATATTACTGTGGTGACTGTCCCATTTACTCAGGTACTACTGTGGTGTGGTGACTGTCCCATTTATCTAGGTATGACTGTACTGACTGTCCCATTTATCCAGGTATTACTGTACCGACTGTCCCTTTTATCCAGGTATTACTGTAGTGACTGTCCCATTTATCCAGTTATTACTATGGTGACTGTCCCATTTATCCAGATGTTACTGTGGTGACTGTCCCTTTTATCCAGGTATTACTGTGCTGACTTTCCCATTTATCCAGGTATTACTGTGTTGACTGCCCCTTTTATCCAGGTATTACTGTGCAGACTGTCCTTTTTACCCAGGTATTACTGTTCGAACTGTCCCTTTGATTCAGACATTACTGTGGTGGTCGTCCCTTTTATCCACGTATTACTGTGATGACTGTCCCATTTACCCAAGTATTACTGTGGTGCCTGTCCCCTTTATCGAGGCATTATTGTGCTGACTGACCCTTTTATCCAGGTAGTACTGTGGTGATTGTCCAATTTATCCAGACATTAATGTGGTGACTGTCTCCCCAGGTGTTACTGTGGTGACTGTCCCATTTATCCAGGCATTACTGCTCTGTCTGTCCCTTTTATCCAAGTATACATCGGTTACAGCGTAAGTTACAAAAGGAAGGGGAATGGGCGAAGGGAAAGGGAAGGAGGTATGGGTTTGAAAACTACCCTATTATCTAAGTTGGGTCAAATGATGGCCACGTGCCAAATTTTGTCCAGTTCGGTCAAGCAGTTACCACATTAGTTACGAAGGGAAGGGGAAAGGGAAGGGGAAGGGGATACGGGTTTGAAACCTACCCTATTATCTAAGTTGGGTAAAATGATGGCCATGTGCCAAATTTTGTATATATCGGTCGAGCGGTTCGGATTTCTATAGCGCACGAACATTACAAACATACAAACGTTTACTTTTATATAAGATTCCACGTGTCGTTGCCTTAATTCCTTTTCCTTTCGTCTGATTGTTGCACCAATATATAAAAGTAATTAAAACTACGTCAGTTTATATAATAAAATGGAATTGGTAGAAGGCGGAAGCACTTAATAACTGAGTCGATCCGAGGATTATAGTTAAATTGAATGATTGTTTTGTGATATGAATCAGTATTCCCTCTCTGTTACGTCACTGGAATATTATTTCACTGATTAGATGGGAGAAATTGATATTTCATTCTTAGTTACGTATAATCGTTCATTTTTCTTTTCTTAGTTTTTATAGATACCATCATCTTCATTATAACAACAACAACACCAAAACAACAATAATAATCTTGGAAGAACGAATATGATTTCAAGCCCGTTTTTCTTTCACTTGTAAAAAAGATTTTGTATCGGTGTCGAAGGTAGTCGCTGATGGATATTCATTATGTGTGATATTGATCTTTTTGTACTCCTTTCCGTTCCATTTTTCATTACATTCCACTGCTCGATCCTTCTCTTCGCTGCATTCCCCCTTTCATTTTCTGGTGATTACCTTAATTTATCGAACAACACTGATACACTTGTAAAAACAATTAGAGGAAACATCACGTAGGATATTTCCTAATCTAGCAAAAATCTTTGATTCCATTTAATTATGTCAGTACAGCTCGTTTGGTTGGTTGAGTTAGATTATCCTGGCTTATACCGGCACGGTGTTAAATGAATAATAAGCCTATTGTGGACCTTTGCATTCGCTCGAAAGCAGACGGAGTATGGCTGGAAACTCGGACATTATATCAGTAGTTATTCAAACATTCCTGGATCACGTAGGTAATTTCTACAAGATATTACTGATTCCGACATAGAACTTTAAGAAATATGACATTTTGACAACTCACATGTATATGACGTTCATGACAGTTGTGTTTAGTCTTTTAATAACGTTGCTGTTAGCTGTCGGCTGTCTTTGAAGATCAAAAGGACTCTACTTGGTTAATCTTTGCTAAGTTACCAGTAGTGACTCTCTCTCTCTCTCTCTCTCTCTCTCTCTCTCTCTCTCTCTCTCATGTAATCGAGGTGATTGACCCAGGAAAAGGAAAAACTGAATTGACACTGACGCCTTACAAAGTAAGGCAGCCTCTACTGTGGAACAGGTGTCCACTAAAGAATAGAATGTGAACTCAGGAAACAGTATTATATGAAACCAAGACGTTTCCCCTGAGAGAAGGAAAACGTGAAAGGGCACTGTTGCCCTAAAAGAGTCAGGCAACCTCTACTACAGGACCGGGAACCGCGAAAACTGCAGAATGGGAACTGAGAAAACACGAGAAGTATTCATACGTAGCCGAGATGCTTCACCAGAGAGAGGGAAAAGGTAAGGCAGCCTCTACCGCAGAACAGGAAACCTTGAATGAGCAGAAGGAGAACGGGAAGCCTTCAGTGAACAGAGAGGGAACTGAGACGGCGCAGAGCGCATTCATGCGTTAACTACTGTAAGTGTTTCATCTGAGAGAAGGAAAAGGTTAAATCACACTTATAACACTCGAAGCAGCCTCTCTTACAAAACCTGGTACCGCGTAAGGACTGAAAGGAAACTGAGAAAGCAGAAAGTATCCATATACTGAGGCGCTCCACCAAGAGAAGAAAAATTGAAAGGACGCTGACGCCCTAACAGGCGAGGCAGCCTCTGCTACATGTAGAACGGGAATCCACGAAAGGACTAAATTGGAGCTAGAAAACACAGAAAGTATTCATATGTGGCCGAGCTGCTTCACCTGAGAAAATGAAAACGTGAAGTGACTCTGATACCTTGAAAAAGTAAGGTTGCATCTACTACAGGGGAGGGAACGACAAAAAACAGTAAGATAACAGAGAAAACACAAAGAGAATATTCATCTGTAACTGAGATGAAAGGCGCTATCCAGCCTCTCCAAAAGAGAAGGTAAAAGTGACATGGCAAGTACAGATATGTAAATGGAAATGAGAAAATTGGCACTAGTATTATCTACAACACAGGAATGTGACACTGGTGCCTTAAAAAAGTTAGGCAGCCTCTGCATCAGAATGGAGAGCTTTGAAATTATTGAAAGGGTTCTGAGGAAACAGAAATTTATTCACCTGCAGCAGAGTTGCTTCAAACTGAAGGCAAGAGTGGCAGGGAAATCCTTTAAAAAGGAAAGAGCCTCTGCTATAAATCTTAGAACCATAAAATGCTTGAGGGGACAGAAATAATTACTAAGTCGTTATCTATAGCAGAGATGCCTTCCTTAAGATGAGAAACAAGTAATACGACATTGATCCCTTAAATAGTAAAACAACCTTTGCATCTGATATGATAACCACAAAAGGCCGAAAGACGACAAAGCATATTGGCGCTAAAATCCCATTAGAGAAGGCGAAAGTGACGTGGCACTGGTTCCTTAAAAAGACCGGGTGACATTGCTTAATAGTAGCAATCCACCAGTTGGCTGAAGAGAGGGACAAAAAATGGCATAGTGTATTGATCTGTCATAAATGTGTCTCCCACACCTGATGGCAAAAGCAAGGTACCCTTTACCAGAAGACCCCTGTGAATTTGACATATCTGTACGTTAAAGGAATTCCATTTGTGGTTTCACTTTTCAAAGTTGTCATTTCTACACTGTTAATATATTCATACATACGTACGTACACATTCAGCATGCACCATTTTCCCCTTAGAGGGGATGGCTGCAGAAGGTATCACACTTCTGTTTACAGTGAGTTTTTGGGATGAGGCTGCTAGCCCATTGTATTTCTGTACCTTGGCCGCGACCCACCACAGATAGCTAACCTCCAGTTACATAGTTCACTGCTCAAGTCAACAAGGGCATATTGTTGCTTATGAAAGCCCTCCCTAAAACATCCCTTCCCCCTTCTCATGCGTTTGTGTCCAAGTAGTTAGTGGTAAAGATATAATTACCAAAAAGGTAAAAGGAAAAACACAGTATTGAATCAGTCCCTGAGATTTCCTCACTTCGCTAAACATTCTCCTAAATTGCTCCCCTTCATTCCGTCCCAACTCTTCTCTCTCTCCCTCCCTCCCTCCCTCCCCTCCTTCCTCCTTCTTTTATTTCCCTCCAGGCATTGCTGTGTAATCAAGATAAATGAGGCCAATATTACCCTTGTTATTATCTATCTATCTTCATCAGAGCTTGTGTTCCTTATTTAGGGACAAATGGGAATTTTTTTTATTGTAAATTCTTAAGGTATTCGTCATCTACTAAATTTGTATACACTTTAGAGAATTTTACTTGTCAGATTCAGATTCTATACTTTAATAAATACAATATTGTCGCTTACTCTGCAATCCTGAAAACGATAGTCCTCAATAAACAGCGTAAAACGAATTCGTCTTCAATAGGTTTGCTGAAAGGGTTTTAAACGCTCTTGACTACACTGAAGGGATTTAAAACCTTTTAACAAAACTTGTGTTTAGGAGGCAATAATACCTAAGTATGTAATTGAGCGAACATCAAAGGTATACAAGGAGTTTTGCGTGAATGAAAACGTATTTTATTCATTGCATTAGAAACCAGTGTACCAGTTTTATCTTTCCCAGTATATATTTTTGTTAGCAAGCCTCATTCGTTTATGGCTTAATGGCACGCAGTATCTCTTTTTTGTTATGATACTTTTCTTTACACCTCTTCTTCCTCACCACCGAAATTGCATTCCATGCCGTTCCATGCTAACAAGTGTATGCTTGTGATAGCCACAGTGGCAAGACAGTCGATGCTCAAGTTTATCTACACATGGATATTCAAGAATACCCATTATTTTCTACTCATGGATATTCCAAAATACTCTCATTACTTTCCTAAGTTAACTTAGAAAAAGAGAAATATTGTTCTGCCTAATGTTCAAGACGTCTCTGTTATTCTGTCTTGCTATTCCTATATTACTTCCGCAAAAGTTCTTTAAAATTTCTAGCGTGAAGCTATTTATATAAATCGTCGTCTTCAATAAAGTTACTTTATGAAAATTGCTCTCCCAAGATTGAAGTTGTTTCTGTTAAGAGTTACACTCCCTGTGAAATAGCGTAAGTTATCTTATAATCATTGATTATATATATATATATATATATATATATATATATACTATATATATACATACGTACATTATATACTGTATGTATATATATATATATATATATATATATATATATATATATATATATATATATAAATTTATATATGTATATACAGTATATATATTGCATATATATAACTTTATTTCTATATAAACATTATATATATATACACATAAATATATAAATTTCTGACTCACATCGTGATCGAAATCAGGTCTTTCAGTTGAAAGGCAAGGGCGCTGCCAGCTGAAAGACCTGGGTTCGATCCCGATGTGAGTCAGAAATTTATTTCTGCCCACACGTGATTGTGTGTCGATTTTAATTTAATATATACATATATACAATATATATATATATATATATATATATATATATATATATATATATATATATATATATATATATATATATGTATATATAATACTTTCAATATTTAGCTTTCTGTAGGGGTGGCTCTAGAGGAAAAGAAGACACGGGTCTCTACCATGTTTGTACTTTTAAATCGGGAACAAACTCTCTTTACAGAATAATTCCGTAGCATATAACTAAGATGGAGGTTCATCAGCAGTGCATCAAACACCTACACTATGCAGTCACTTTTGTCCGTGCATTCTTCCGCCTCCTGGATATTCATTATTCATGGGTAAACACAAAGTACTCAGGGTACTTTACAAATTTTCCTATTTTATCTTGAGAAATGCTTATTCATTTTCTCATGCCACATTTTAAAGATGAAAGATCATCTGATGATATTTAGGAAACTGAGTGTGAATCCAATTCTTATTTATCGAAATGGCTACATTCCAAAGATTAGGTCGTTTAGCCATGCTAAAATCGGCGTTACTTGAAAACTAGGGCAGCCCAAGACTGTTTAATTTTCATATGATATATTTTATCTTTTACGAAGTGGCATTTATTTAATAGCATTTATAGGATCCGATATTATAATTATCTTTTCAAATCTACACTTCAAGCATTGGCAAACCCAGCATAGGTCTATAGATTCCTCATGAACGGTCTGCTGTCCTATTTCACTTATCGTAGACGTTTTTCTTGTAATCATAAACCTTTTACTATAAACCGTATTTGTATTCACACGCCTTTTACTGTAAACCTTTATGTAGGACGTTTTCTTAACATTAATTGTTAAGATGAAACTGGTGACAAAGTATGCACACATTGAGAACGTTAGATAAAGTAATTATAATGATTAAAATGAATGGTAATAAAATGATGACTCAGCAGTGGATCGCGAGGAAGTAGTAGAACGATTAAGAATAGAAGAAAAGCCAATCCAGGGATTTGAGGGCTGGCGAGCAAAGGATAAATACATTCAAAAGAAGTAAATCATAATGGCAGGTGCCCTTATAAAGGCCAAGTCTTTAGTTTTTTCCTTGTTATTCTCCTCCACCTCTTCATTCTTCTTCTTATTCTCCTCCTCCTCCTCCTCCTCCTCTTTTTTTTTCTTTCTTTTCTGGCAAAGCGAATGTTAGAAGGTGCTTAATTTAATATCGTTTGAAAATCTATGCAGTTTTATTTCAGTACTGTTTGTCATAGATATTACATGCTGTGTATACGAAAGTTGTAGAAATTTATTTGTTTTGTTGTATTTATTAATTCCTTTTGTAAATAAAATATTTTATTGTTCGTCCGGGAATAAAGTTTTCGTGTTGAATAAAAAGAACGCTTAAGTTTAAGGCGAGCGAGGATATAAAATCATACATTTATTACTTCGTACTTTTATTTCTGTTCTGTATTCCAGAAATTGTTTTTAATTATTTTTACCTGGATATATTTTTTTAATAAGGGAATTAGTTTGTTTGTTATTTCTCACATTTTTTACTTGGCGATTTATTCATTATTTCAGAAATAAACTATTACTAAAATGTACTTTCTTGTGACCAAGTTACGTATGATTCTGTATTTTATTTTTAATGCTTTTTTTTTGTTTATTTATTACTACAACGGAAATAATACCTTGATAATTATTTTTATACGTATCTTCTACTGTATCTTTTTATGATTTTTTTTTTGTAGGAGGTACAATGCTATTTCACCTTTTGTTACTGCGTTATTAATCGAGGTATTCGTTATCTCTGCTATTTTTTTCAGTGTGAGAAAAAATATGTTAATACAATACAGAGAAAAACAATTTAATCAAACCTGGTAGAATTTTACGAGGGAACACGATAAACGCTGATGATTGAGTACTTACAATGACTGGTAATATACAATAATTGCTGGGGAAGTTTTTACTGATTCGGTTTGAAGTTCGGACGACTGCGTCTGGAATCAGCGTAATGCGATGATTGTGCTCCATCATAACAGTAAAATGGGAAGGCTGTCCTCTAATAATTTTCTGGAAATCATCTAGCATTAAATCTTGGCATTGTATTTTATTGGTTCATGATTGAAGGTCTGTACTACTACTATTTTGCTTTGTTATTGTTGTTATTATTTATTAGATTATTATTATTATATTAGATATATATATATATATATATATATATATATATATATATATATATATATATATATATATATATATATATATATTATATATACATAAATAGAGCTTATATAAAATATCTGATTCTCTTTCTATAGCCAGTCGTTTGTATATATATATTTATATAATTATTTTACATCACTTTGGATTTCTTCACCTTTTTGTGAAACATATTTTGTAATTATTTACATCAGGGTTTTTATTTATTATTATTATTATTATTATTATTATTATTATTATTATTATTATTATTATTATTATTATTATTATTATACGGCGGCAGACCCTCTTTTAAACAGGTTTTATTGAATAATATTGTTGCTTCAACTGCATTTATTTTATAGAAGACTTTTCTATTTTCCTTGTGCGGACTTCTCTTCATTGAGTGTGTGCTAACAGCTCGACTATATTTGTCATTCCATGGGAGAAAGTCAAAATATGTGATTCTGTTTTTATATATTCTATACAAAGTTAGGATATTATAACTCATACAGTTGTGGTTTCTTATACAGTTGATGCCGTCGAAACGTCACGGCAACAATTGTATAAGCAACCACAACTGTATAAGTTATAATATTCCAACTTTGTATAGAATATATAAAAACAGAATCCACATATTTTGACTTTCCCCCATGGAATGACAAATATAGGCGAGCTGTTAGCACGCACCTTCAATGAAGAGAAGTCCGCAATAAGGAAAATAGAAAAAGTCTTCTATAGAATAAATGCAGCTGAAGCAGCAATATTATTCAATAAAACTTATTATTATTATTGTTATTATTATTATTATTATTATTATTATTATTATTATTATTATTATTATTATTATTATTAAATGCCCCTTAGAGGAGGTGCTTCAGAGTGTGATAGTCTTCTGGTTCGTAGTTAGTCTTTTTCTGATGAGATTGCTTGTCCAATACCCTTCTCCAACCGTATGGCTACCCACCACAATCGGTGAGCTACCTGGTACATAATTCACTGACTAAGTCAACAGAGGCTCATTGGGACTGAACTGAATATGCCTAACCTCTGGACCAAGAGTAATTATTATTATTATTATTATTATTATTATTATTATTATTATTATTATTATTATTATTATTATTATTATTATTATTATTATTATGTGCTGGCAGTAAGCCCTTGTCATAATTGCAAAATTTCCAAGTATGTCTTCCGCCAATATGACGAAAGCATCAGATACTTTAAAGTGAATTTGATAAAGTCTTGAACGAAAGTCCATACATTTATTGTGTCAAATGTGCATCCTTCCTTGCAGAACAAATGCTCACCCTCCAAAACCAAAAATCAACTTGTTATATATCTTCCAACGGAAAAGAATGCCCTTCTTAGAGGAAACGAACATCAGAACTAAAATAAGACGAATATGGTAAATCAATTATGAAATTAGTTCATGAAAATAAACGATTCAACCAACAGTTAACCATGTCCCTAATTGCACATCAGCTTTATGATAACGGGAAATAATCAGTACACGTTGCGTCAAGGGGCATTTACGAAGAAATTGAATTTGATCTGTTACCTATTGCAGAGTTTCTCAGAATGAAAAGTTATAAGGTTTCTTTCCATCAACCATCGGTTTTGTTAATGCTGGCGGATTTCTGTTAGCCGATCTTATGTTAGTTTTGATTGTATACCGTCTGCTAAATATTCCTTTACTCAATTTATATGTCAACGTGAGGTCAGAACACGATAAAAAATCAAAAGTAATGTGGCTTACGAAAAAGAAGCGAGGTCATCTGATCACATGCAGGACATTGATTCTGAGCCCACTCCTCACTCATCGACATGGTTGCGCTCCTAAGACCAGGTAGTTTAGACTTAAGTCGACGTTATTCGAAAGTTGGGGTTCCTTAAGACTGTTTGAAAGTTTACTTTAGCCCATCTTATTTTTATTTTATCCGATGTGAAGTGGGCTTGTTAAAACTCCATTGTATTACTGATAGAGTCCCTACCTCGCAAACTTAGGTTAGCCTAGGATAGATCCTATGTGATCAGTACAAACGACCTTAGTGTGTTCATGGCATTCTTATCTAACTTTAGGGATTCATCTCTCGTGTTCTCATACATATCGTAAACCTCATTTGTGTTCACAGACCTTTTACTGTAAAACTTTATTTAAGACGTTTTGTTGATAAATTACAAGTCCACTGAATGGTAACAAAGAATGTACAAAATGACATATGTACAAACACACAGAAAGAGAGACGAAATCTTACATAAGGATTCCAGTGACATATTATGTGCTTAGTGAGAGAGGTTGTTGCTATTATGGGGAAAGACCGTTTTGCGCGCTCTCTCTCTCTCTCTCTCTCTCTCTCTCTCTCTCTCTCTCTCTCAAGTGCCTAGAGACGGTTATTAAGACCTAGAGCAGAGCGGGACATCGAACACATGTGTTTACCTATAGTGATAAGTAGAGGGGAAGGCTGTAGTTTGTTAAGTTCTCAGATATTGTTTAAGGCATTTTTAATGTCGCAGTTACTACGTTTGTAAACAACTGGCATTTTCAAAGGTTGTTGTGTCATTAATTTCAGTTGTATCGCAGAGAATTTTGTATCAAGTGACGTTGTCAGACCAGTTTTTGTTTTTTTTGTATGAGCAGTTCCAATTTAAGGATAGAGAATCAATTGAAATCACGTTTTTTTTCACGTAATTCTGTCTACTTGTGTATATTCACGCATGCTATACTTAAATATACTCTTGTAAGGAAGTGATGCATTTACCCTTTCACAATTTTGGGCTTCTTTTTTTTTTACAGTGGACTAGTCTTGTCTAGACATTCGCCTGTGTCCGTCAGCTTAAAACCCAAGTGACGTCAATGTGACGTAACAACTGATCTTTCATTCGTCTAGATATCCTGCGTCTTTGATACTTTTTTGATCGGATTATACTTCGGTTTTGGGACGGATTTATTTCCAATAGGCTTTGCGCCAGTGATTCTAATGTTCTGTTGCTGAATTGATGTGGCATTTCATGTAAAAGAAAACTGTCCAAATGATTCAAGGCCGCGTGATGCGAGTAAGCAGTCCTTGTTATATATTGTTGAGTTCCAATATGGCGTCTTCTTGACTAATCCGAGAAATAGATTGCCTATCTTACCGTAATATAAGTCATGGATTTCCTCATTAATGGATGAGAATCTGAAGTAATTGAAATCTTTAAAGGTGTACAGATTTCTCTGATAAAAAACCCGGAAAGTATGCTTATGAATTAATTATATCGTGAAATAACGTTTTTAATTTCCTGTAAAAGAAAACGATTGAGATAGCATTACTGCAGGAGCAAGAGGCCCCTGAAACCGCTGCTAAATTAACGGGACGCCGCTAGAAACTCGACGGTAAGTTCCAGTGTGTTTTCTCCTCAAGGAATCAGCAACCCTCGGATTGCAGTTTTAGGCAGCTTTTACCGTTGTTCTAGATCAATTATTCCAAAATTATAATTTGAGAGCTTCGTCTGTTTTTTGCCTTGCCTTTCCTTTTTTCTTCCATCGGGACGCCTGCTCCACTAATCCCAGCATATATATATATATATATATATATATATATATATATATATATATATATATATATATATATATATATATATATATATATATATATATATATATATATATAATAAACTATAAAAGTTCCCAGTTATCTGAAATGTGTATATTTCAGCGAAGATACATAAAAGAATCTAAGAGCTTTCGTCTATCTATTTTTTAGTGACCAAGTTCTCTGGAGTTGAAAGGAAGCTCTAAAAATCTTTTGCGCAACACATAAATTGGGATTTAGGCTTTTTAATACTACTGTGAAACATTTTCTGCATGCTAGAAAGAACGACTTGGAAAGTAACGGGGGTTCTCAAGAATTCTGCTTTTTAGATAATGCATGGCTGATTGTGAATAGTAAAAATTAACTGCAGAAACTAGTGAAAGGGCTTGAGCGTGTTTGCAAGAGGAGAAAGGCGTGTATGGTCGAGCAAGACAGAGACTATGAGGGTAAATGGAAACTAGGAAGATGGTACACTGAACGTTAGTTCTGTAAAAGAAAGCTATCGAAATGGCAATTTGTCTGTCCGTCCGCACTTTTTCCGTCCGCCCTCAGATTTTAAAAACTACTGAGGCAAGGGGGCTGCAAATTGGTATGTTGATCATCCAACCTCCAGTAACCAAACATACCAAATTGCAGCCTTCTAGCCTCAGTAGTTTTATTTTATTTAAGGTGCCAACAACACAGGCCACCACCGGGCTGTGGCTAAAATTTTCATGGGCCACGGCTAAGAGTTTCATGGGCCGTGGCTGAGAGTTTCATACGCTCTACAGAAAACTCGTGTGCGCCGAAGAAACTTCGGCGCAATTTTTATTTGTTTATATCTCGATTTCGATTAAGTTTTCGATTTGATCCAGCTTTCATTATTTTTGGGTATTTTATTTTTTTATATTGAGGTTTCTCTGAGCTAAATATTCTTCTGTGTCCGTAAGTGACGTCAGTGTGACACAACAACTGATCTTTAATTCGTCTATATCTTTTCTCTTTGATGATTTGTAATCGGATTATGCTTCGGAGTTGGGACGGGATTTCACCAGTAACCTTTGCTCCTGTGTTTTTAATGTTCAGTAACTGAACTGGTCTGGCATTTGATGTAAAAGAGCAAGCAACCATTGCTGTATATTGTTGATATCCAGTTTAGCTTTTAATTGACGAATCCTGGAAATACAAAGCCTATTTTACTTTTGTGTGTGTGTATATATAATATATATATATATATATATATATATATATATATATATATATATATATATATATATATATATGTGTGTGTGTGTGTGTGTGTATATATTATATATATATATATATATATATATATATATATATATATATATATATATATATTAATGGATCAAGGCTCATTAATGAGGCGTGACGTTTAAAATCTTGAAGGGTACATAGAAATCTCTGACAAATAGCTGATCAAATATTTATATGAATTGATTATTACATTGACTAAAGACTCCCGTATTGTAATGGGTTTTTTGCTAAAGGCGCCTCATTGACAACAAACAAGTGCTATTACTTTGTTTACATATCACTGAGCGGAGGGTTGATGCGCCAAATTAGAATATAAGTGAATATTAATATGTTTCATGAACCACAGTTTAAGGGCTTTGTCAGTCTTCAACCTTCTTTATTCCTTATCTTTTTTTCATCGTGGTACCTGTCTCACCAACCCATATATATATATATATATATATATATATATATATATATATATATATATATATATATATATATATATATATATATATATATATATATATATATATATATATATATATCCTTAGAAGACGGTGCTGCATCTCTAGGTATACATCTCCCAGGGAAACTATAGGGAAAGGCGTCGTACTCAGGTACATTTATTTTGCCAACGTTTCACGATTCATAATCGCATCCTCAAGGCTATAATAAAGATACAAACGAACTTAAAACCAAGCACTGCATAATCCATTAAAATTACGCAATATTTAATCAAATTTAATGAACATCAGCATGTAGAAAGCTTGAAAATAATTTATGAACATCTTAAAGCAGGAAATTATACTAAACACTAAAAATATGTACAAAAATGTCTATAAGATTCTAAAAAAATAAAAATATTTAAAATACTAAAAATTAAGGCTATTCTGTACCTTATCCTCGCAAAGGACGGGCAGTGACTGAAAGAGTTTCGTAAAACAAACAACGCACCTTAGGCAATAAACAACTGTACAGAGGAGGATTGCATATTTAAAGACGGAACTATCTTTTTATCATACTGGACTCCAAGATTGTTATGTCGTTTTCATTATGTACTTGACCTATAATTGCAAAGTCCTTATCTTCAATGTATGCTTTGCATGACTTAGAATGGTTCCCTGAACAGTCAAATATTAGGTTTAGTTCTAGGGTTACATACATAATGTACATACATAAATATTACACACACACACACACACACACACACACATATATATATATATATATATATATATATATATATATGTGTATATGTGTGTGTGTGTGTGTGTGTATTAATGTATGTAAGTATGTATGTAAGCATAAATCTTCCACGGTGACATTTAAGAGAGTAAATTCCAGAATATGTGTATTTCAAGCAAGTTACACATAATATTTTTAGACCTTTCATTTAACTTTTGTTCAAGTGACCATGCCAGAATTAAAAACATATTTTGGGATTTACTCTATTTATTATAACTGTGGAACGAAATTACTATATATATATATATATATAAATTACGTTATATATATATATATATATATATATATATATATATATATATATATATATATATGCTAACGTGGGAAGGCTAGTGGTTTTTAGATAACATTGCTGATTCGGAACAGTGTGAGTTTTGAATGCAAATGACGGAGAAAATTGGGAGCTTTAGAGATAATTTCTTTGTTTAGTACGTGAGGCATATGAAGACTGATAGGGGAGAGATGTAGAGATATGTACAGGGAGTGATAAAAGAATTTGCTTATGAGAAAGAATGGATCACTATTCTCAGATGGTTCGGTCATGTGGAAAGAATGAAAGGGGTAGGTTGGTGAAGAGACTGTCCAAAGCGGATAGCGTAACATTTACTCAGTATTTCTATTGATAAAGAGATCTGATCTTGTTTCTGTACTTTGTTTTGTTTCTGAATTTTCTTCTTCAATGTATTTTCTACAGACAACTGGTTTTTGCTTTCTTACGTAAGAATGGCAAGAAATTATAGAAATTTTTGTAAATTATTCAGTAATCATTTAGTGCACCGCATTATGCATGCAATCATAAGTTGTTACATTCTCTCCGTATTTTCATGTTCTGTTCTTGTCAGGTGTCGTCCAGTCATAGAAGTTTTTACTACGTTTTATCACCCATGTTTGTGGTTGATGAGCTGGTATTATGTAATGGTAGAGTTATTATTACTTGTCAGTCTAAAATCTTCAAAGTTATAAGAGGGTTAATATCCATGAAGATATAATGTCTAGCATTTATTTTCCTCTGTAAACCGATACTATTTTATAATAGATTACGATAGACCGAGACCACATTTTAAATTATATTAATAATATATCGACAAAAACAATAAATATATCGTCAGCCGCGCAAACGAGAAAAGCTTTCACAGATTCTGTGACAACAGGATACGCAATGAATTATATACAGGTGGCTTTTGTGTACTGGTTGTGCTGCATAAAATCCCCAGGCTCTCTCTCTCTCTCTCTCTCTCTCTCTCTCTCTCTCCTGCTGAGGTGGAGTTGAACATATTTACTCTGGGATAGGATCATAGACTTTAGTATCATAACTGAATATTTTACTAGGTAATGATATATGTACCTCTGTTGACAGAGCAATTTGAATAATACAACTGCTCACGGTGCCTTTGTTACATACGAAAATAACTTCTCCATTACTGTACAAAACGCCATAAAGGTTATCAGGACTCGACGAGGAGAAAATACTTTTTTTTTTTAACTGGAAATGAAAAACAGACAGATTTTATCACAAAGGAAGCATTATGTTATTTTTAGAAAATGAAAGCAGGAGAAGAATTCCAGAACTTGGGATTTAAAAGGAAAAGCGATAAGCATCGAATTATGAATTCTAGGGACTGCAATTATCTGAACACAGAGGACAGAGGAAGATTCTTATCTTAGATTTGGAATTTTTTTTTTTAAGTTTTGTCGACTCAGTGTTAATTGATGAGTGCTATATTTTTTCTTTACTTTTTACGTTGAAGAAAAGTTCATTTTAATCCTCTATGCAAAAGTAAATAATCTGTTGATCATTTAATGATGTCCTGTAAGGAGGACCCTGTCAAAAGTTTCATTTCATATTTTCCAGTAATGATTCAGTCCAGTGTTCCTCTTATATATGGATTTGTTTAAAATACGTCCCTCCAGACATGGGCCGTAAACTTTACTCCATTTGCTTTCAAGTCGCTCCCCTTAATCTAGCACCTTTTATATCAGAGCATATCGAAATGGGGAGTTCGTAATTCAATCAAGTCCATATCCTTCTGCCTATTTCTCTCTATTTCCCTCTCTACTTTCCCATTCAGATCTATTTTAAGTGATGAAAGTGAAATCTAAATTTCTTTGTGTGTCGTTCGGGTGTTGCGAAATGATCACATATTTCAAATGATACAATTTGCTTTTGCGTTTTCCTTATGCAAAAATATTTGCTCCTAGTTTTAGTTTCTAATGCTCTCTGTGGAACTTTTCCATCGACGGATGGAGTACTTCGTTTAATGACACATACGGTATTCATCCCTTTTCTATGTGTCTTCTTTCTCCTCCGAGGTGCTTCAGTTTCTTTGCTGCAGATACGTTTTTGTCATTGGTTCACCGAGGTGAAGGCGGAACCCCTCCTCTTCTCGAATAGCTACGTAACTCCTGTCAGCACAGCACATCACGCATTTACAGTACTCCACGGAGATGAGTTTCTCACCTGGTGGTTCTTTTATGTTGTCTTTTTTCATGCGGTCGATCCCGTAACTTTCAAGATAAAAAAATTGTTGCTTCCTTTTTTTCGACTGATGCTTCATTAACCCTTCGGCCCCTAGCTGCAACCTTTTTCACTCCTTTTACTGTACCTCCGTTCATATGCTCTTTCTTCCATCCTGTTATTCACCCTCTCTAACAGTAGTTTCACTGTGCAACTGAAAGGTTTTCCTCCTGTTACACCTTTCAAACCTTCCCGCTGACACTTTCCCTTTCACCGCTGAATGACCTCATAGGACCCAGCGCTTGGCCTTTGGCCTAAATTCTATATTCTGTTCTGTCCTATGCTTCATGAAGGATCAGTTAGTGTGGCCCCGTCTAAAGTCACTACTGAATAATTTTTTTAGCGACGTTCATATTTTCTTCGAATATTCCCATGACGAATGTGAGGCCTTTCAGTTGATGTCAAGAAATGTAATTTCGTAATGTTTCTCAGGCTATTAGGCGCTTGAATCGAACTCTTGATTAGGAGATTCAGGCATTTACATTATTTTGATTTTCTTTCACAAGGTCCCGAATAAAAAAAAATAAAAAATAAAGAAAATTACCATCTGCGCGTCTAGACAGAATACTCTCTAATCATCTTCATGCTCTTGTCATGGCTAGACAGATGACTGATGGACATTCACTGAACGGCTGTTTCAC
>NC_089793.1:40616951-40629451 GCF_040412425.1 Macrobrachium rosenbergii | reverse complement strand
CAAGAGATAAGAACTCGAACGTAATTTATGCAACTGATGTCCACAGAGCAAAAACGAAACCTTTCTTCCTGTTGAGCTCAAAGAAGCGGAATAATGAATTTCTCTGATATTAATGAACAGCTGCATTTCTTTTCCAGTGATAAATGGTCACTAGTGGAATCGGAGGCGTTACAAATTACCCTCACATAAAATTAATATGAATAGGTTGGGTGTATAATTTATTGCGGGTGTCTCGTTGTGTGTCAGGAAAGTGAGAGGGGGCGAGGTGGGCGGGATGGGGGTGGGGAGGGAGGAGAGAAGGAGGATATGCTGTCATATCTATTGTTTGACCTGGATGAGTTGAGGATTATCTCGTCGAAGCCTTTATGTTTATATTAATACAGTAATTATTTGGCATTAATTCCTCCACCCTCCACCCCTGGAGTCATTTCTTCCACCACAGACTGCTGATTCACTTCTGACGCCTGACCACCAGTTACTTGAGGTCATTAGGAGACACAATGGCTTTTCAAGAAATGAGCTCATTTTGCTTCCATCCTAACATGGTATCAAATCTAGGTCCTTTTGCAAGTGAGGAAAGTGTGGTGCTGCTAGACCACAAGAATCCGACGAGAGAGAGAGAGAGAGAGAGAGAGAGAGAGAGAGAGAGAGAGAGAGAGAGAGAGAGAGAATATTGTGAGTGTGAATTGAGTACCAGTGTATATTCTTCCAAAACGTGAGAGTATCTGAAGTATCCTTTATGGAAAAAATGATCAATTATCGGTAATGACGAACGAATGCCATTAATCACCATCTTGCCCGTGTGATTCATCATTGTCGCTTTCACAATCAAAAATTGACAGAAAAATCGATGCCGAGACGGAACAGAAGCCCTTCAGCTCGGAATTATATTTATGGAGTCCATTTCTTCATGTGTCTGGTCGACGCAAATAGACTTTCTATTGTTTGGGTTAATGGTGCAGTTAGAGCTTTGTTAAAGGTTTTTTTTTTTCTTGATTCAAGTAGATGGTTTGTTCTTTGTCAGTGTGTTTATATTTCATTTGGTTATGTCCTTGTTCTTTGTTGAGTTGAATCAATTTTACGTGTGCGAGTATTTAACATTTTTGTTGTTTTTTAAAAGAAGTTTTAAATTTGTTTTATGAAGGATACTTATTTGCTTGTTTAGGTTATGGTGTTTTATCTTCATTGTGCAATTAGGGATATATTTATCGTTATCTTCAGAGACGATGCAAATAGCACACATAAACGAAAGGAATCAAGACGTATAAATAAACATTCAGGATATGACTGATACAGTTAGCAGTCCTGGATTTAAATTTGTATAAGATTTAAATATTGGGGGTCGAGTGAAACAAGAGAAGCACTGCATGTTTATTAATGAAACTGGCGATTTAATGAGAAAATAAGTTTCAGCCCAAGAAAAAAGTTAAGTATACCTTGGTTTAACCAGACCACTGAGCTGATTAACAGCTCTCCTATGGCTGGTCCGAAGGATTTGACTTATTTTACGTGGCTAAGAACCAATTGTTACCTAGCAACGGGACCTACAGCTTATTGTGGAATCGGAACCACATTATACCGAGAAATGAATTTCTATTACTAGAAAGGAATTCCTCTCATCTTCACTGTCCGTCTGAGACTCGAACGCGTCCCTAGCAGAGTGCTAGCTGAGAACTCTACCTATTCTGCCAACGAGGAACTTTCAGAGTTACAAGTACGCTGTCGGCCTGAAGCGTACTTTCATAGAAAGCTCTACTGCACTGCATTTACAAGACAGTATAAATAGTTTTTCCACGTAAAATGTGTGAATGTTAATGTAACTAGCAATAAACTGAGAAAGTAAGTTTCAGCTCCAAACGGTAGAATTCATACGCAATATACTTTGAGTATGCTTTTATTTGGTGATGTTTTTGTGAGTAATTTGTGAATTGATTCCGTATTTCACTATAATATTATTATCTTTATTCTGTTTTCCCCTTTCACACGTTGTTGTTTTACTCTTTAGAAACGTCTTTGCAAGTCGATGTCCTTTTTGGCTCACGCATTATGAACTGTGGTCCGTTTTCGGTTCCTTTTTTTCTTTCATTTTTTGAGTTGACAGTAAATACCCACATCCGATATCCTTGAAGTAAATCGTGACTGGCTGCCAAGCTGCTCAGCACTCATTAAGTCTGCAGTGACATTGTTCCTGGATATTTGCTGGTAGTTTAAAAAAAAAAAAAGACCATAGTGCACTGTTTGGGCAGTGATGATGATGATGATAAAAAGTAAAAGAGACGCTAATTATTCAAAATACTTCATAAAACACGAGTTGGACTCTTTCTTGGTTCGAGCTCAAGGCAATCCAACTGTATTTTTAGAAGCAAGACATAAGCAACCAGTGCGAAACATACGTTCCACTATGAAAAAATGAACTTCTGCGAGTGAGTGCTTATTATCATACTGCCGTTACCTTAACGTGCGGATTTAGAGGAAATAAGACAATGATCACTCCATACATCAACTACTAGATTGCCGATAAACTGTGCAACAAATGTTGTAGCCCCCTTACATACTGTACAGTTATATATATATATATATATATATATATATATAATATATATATATATATATATATATGTGTGCCTGTGTTTTTATAAAATATATTGCGACATTTGGCGATAGGATACATAAATGCGCATTTTATGCATTTCAGATTCTGGTACACGCACACTTTTAAGAAAGAAGCAGGAAATTGCGTCTAAAGTAGATCACCTGATAAATAGACTCTCTCTCTCATCTGTGATTCTCTCTCTCTCTCTCCTAGTCTATTGTCTCACTTTCATGACGAAATATATCAAGTTCTCGTACAAGAAACTCTACATTAAGAAACCCCTTTCTATTTTCCTTCTTTATTATCACTTGAAAGATCGATGCATTATTGACCGTAAGTTGGGTAGGTGCCTGTTGGATGGGCTAGGTTGTGGCGGGGGAACGGGAAGGGGGAGGGATGGGGTGGATGAGGGCCAAGAAATGCTGGGGAATGGGTAGGATGGGGTTTTGAGGGCAGTTGGGAAGGTCCCCGTCATTGGCAACCGGGTTGCTCCTAATAACTGAATGGTTCTCCAAATTGTTTAATGGGTCCTGTTATCACTTCTCTGGGATACTGCACGACATAGGAGTAAGGTGTTGGGGAGGGGGGGGTTGAGAGAGGAGGGGCGAGTATTCATGGGAAAGGTTCCTTCATGCATGGGGACAAAAGTGTGGCCATACGGCTCTGAAAGGACCCGGGGTTCAAATACCTCGAAAGTGTTTATACGGCCAGATCGAGTGATAGATCGCGTTCAATAGCGTGACTGGAGGGGCAAGAAAGTGTTACGAAAATGGTTGAGGTGCAGGCGTTTATCACACCAAGTCTATAAACGACGTGTTGTAATAAGAAATGTCATGTGCAAAGTAAGGAAAACACACGCTTGCATTCTTGCTAAACGCACAGACGCCTGCACTAATACCCGTGAAAAATCACTCGCTTTATAAAAGGATATTTATGTAAAGAGAGAGAGAGAGAGAGAGAGAAGGTGGCGAATTAATTTTCAGGGTCATCGAACTTCTGTTTTTCAAAGGTATTTATTTTTTGGTCTGTTTCAAGTCTTTCTCAAATCCCTCAGAATTTAACAGGTCTCTTTAACATAATGCTGTTTTCATTCGTATAAATTGACTTTTCCTAAACTGATGGCTTTTTTCATAATCTCTTTAGTTCTCGTGTTTCATGATTTCATGATAGGATGTCATAAATAGAAATAAACGAGGGTCGGGACGAAAGATGAAAAGAAAAGGAAACTCCTTCTTTTGCTTTACAGTGACCTTTGAATAACTTGGAATATTTCTCTTATTAACTCGTGTTCGCTATCCTCGGTAACTTTTTCTTCGAGTACAAGAGCTCTGGAAATTACTTTAACTAACTGTCATGCCTGAAGCCCTGCTATTTCTTCTTCTGGCCTGGCCTAGATAAGGGCATTGTTTTACATTTCCAGTTGGATTTCTAATGAAACAGTTTTTCCATTACTATTAAATGACAGGGGTCACAAGACCACTTTTAGTTTTCTGTAAAAGAAAACTATTGTGCCGGCTTTGTTTTTCCGTCCCCACTTTATTCTGTCCACACTTTTTCTGTCCGCACTTTTCTCTCCGCCCTCAGATCTTAAAAACTACCGAGGCTAGAGCGTTGAAAATTGTTATGTTGATCATCCACCCTCCAATCATCAAACGTACCAAATTACAGCCCCCTAGCCTAGGTAGTTTTTTATTTTATTTAAGGTTAAAGTTAGCCATGATCGTGCTTCTGGGAATGGTATAGATAGACCACCACCGGGCCGTGTGGTTAAAGTTTCATGGGCATGGGTCATACAACGCACATACTGAGACCACCGAAAGATAGATCTATTTTTTTTTTTCGGTAGCCTTGATTATGCGCTGTAGTGGTTGTACAGAAAACTCTATTGCGCTAAAGAAACTTTGGCGCATTTTTTACTTTTTTTTTGCAGAGGCTTTTGAGGATGACTGAACTATGTAGTTATTTTTGTAACGTAAAGGTGGCTGTAATTCATGAATCATTAATGAAATACCCTTTTGTAATGGCAAGGGTGATTATTACACATCAATAAACCTCTTGCATTCATCAACCCTTGCCGCTCATTCCAAGATATGAATAATTGTAACTCTCTAGTTAAATTAATTTCTTGTGATTAACATTACAGAACAGATGATGGAAAAGGTTACGCAACTTGGTTGCTACAATATAATCATCGCTTTCAGAAATTATTTATTTCTCAGAAATTTTCATTATGCAGTGTATCACAAATAATGGAAAACGTTAGAGCTCACACATTATTTACCTGATGAGATGACTTTGAATTATTATATGAATAATAATGCTTACCTTTCTAAATTAATAAAAAAAATACAGATGTCACTATAAGGCATACATACGTTTTCGTATGTGCAGGAGCACGCTTGTATTATATATATATATATATATATATATATATATATATATATGTGTGTGTGTGTGTGTGTGTGTGTATGATCACAGGTAACACGTATAGATTGTATATCCAGGCCAGTGTATAGGAAATATTATATCTAGGCAGCAGTATATTTTTAATCCTATATATGTGTATATATATTTTTGATACACTTTATACATAATGTATATATATATATATATATATATACATATATATATATATATATATATGTGTATGTATATAATATTTATATATTATATACATATATATTATATTTATATATGTGTATATATATATATATATTATATATCATATATATATATTTATAGATATATTTCTGTTATATATATTAATATTTATATTAATATATATATCAATATATATATATATATATATATATATATATATATACTTATTATGTTTTTCAAAATTAACAGTTTCTAATGGCTTATAAGTTAGTCGTATTAGAGGCCTATCCAATAGGGAGGTTTTCACCAGGTCACCTCCAGTGAGGGTGTTCTTAAGCCTTCATTTGTCTCTGTACTATGTATCGACGATGTTTTTGTCAATTTTCAGACTGCTGGAGCCTATTGAAGGAACGCTGTTCACAAAAACACCGAGAACCCGCTTTTGATCTAGGGGAGAGAGAGAGCACAACCGTCTTAGAGAGCACAGACGCGTCAGTGCTCCTGATAATTCGGTCCTTTGTCCCTTCTTCTGTCTTTACTAAGTGAATAGACTTAACACGTTGTTCCAGAATTCCCGGGCGTCCGATGCCATGCACAAGCAGCCTATGTGAAGGTAAGTCTGGAATTGACAAGATTTCGTCGATCTGCTGGTATTTCTTCCCCTGTATTTCTGTGTCCATTTCTTTCCCCCCTCCTCAGCCACTGACTAGAGATCCTGGTGGAACCATAATTCCTGTATGAAGTCTAGTATATGAATAAGTATTATTGCTCTACTGAGATTGCATAAGATATCCCCTTGCAGTAAGTAGGAATTAGGAGAGGTCAAGCATAAGCAAAAATTTAGGCAGCAAGAACTGATCGTACCATCATTTGGAAGAGGAATAGCCTTTAGAATACCTGAATTGCTTTCTTACGAGGGAGCTACAAGACGATCACCTGTTGCGTTTCAAATGAAGTAGGGAAATATTTCTGTGTCCGAAGAGGACTATGTGGCTCATGTAAATTTCCTCACTTATAACAGCGCATTCTTTCTTTCATTGGACCAGTGGGAAATGAATGGGTTGATGTAATTCATTTGTTTCAAAACAATTCAGATTGTCTAATAACATAGTTCTGACTGGCGACTTTAATCTAATTAAGTAATTGTCTGTCTTTTGGGGTAACTTTTAGCTTTAATTGACAGGGCTACAAAATTACAGTAATTAATAAAAAAACTCATCAGCCGAAGGACCCACGTAAGAATATATATTTATATATATATATATATATATATATATATATATATATATATATATATATATATATATATATATATAAAATATATATATATATATATATATATACATATACATATATATATATATATATATAAATAATATATATATATATGTGTTATACTGTATATAAATATTTGATATAAGCGTGCTACTGCACATACTAGAACGTATGTCTGTCTTACAGTAACGTCTGAGAAAATCGATAAATGAACAAATATGCAGGCGTTGTTAAGAGGAGATACAAATGGGGAGTAAAGGTGTTATGAATAAAAGGGAAACGAGAATATGATAAAAAAAAGAGAAAAATTTAATATCTGTGTATCTTCTGATCCCGGCCTCTATCTTCATTCTCAGTCTATTTTTGTGACGAAAGTCATTGTGAAGGGGCGCTTGATTCTTTTATTTTTGAATTTTAACAGCATATACGCCTTATTACATTAACTATACACCTAGGCCCCATGAATAGCTATTCTGAGACAATTAAATACATGCATACACACACAAGCACACACACACATATATATATATATATATATATATATATATATATATATATTATATATATATGTATATATATATATATATATATATATATATATATATATATATATATATATTCTAATGAATGATAAGTGTTGTTTATGTTCTTACCAATTCAAACATATAGCTATTATATGTATATAAATAAAAAGCAACACATACATTTCTTACATTTAAAATATATTTGTATATACACAAATATATGTGTATTAATGTACACACTCATATATATAAATATGTATAAATACGTCTATTTTTGTATACATATATATACGTATATATGTATACATAATACACACACATACACATACACACATACACATACACATTATATATATACACATATATATATATATATATATATATATATATATATATATATATATATATATATATATATATATATATATGTATATATATATATATATATATATATATATATATATATATATATATATATATATTATATATATATATATATATATATTGTATATATATTTCTATATATATATACTTATATCGCTATATCAATTATATATACAACCTTATCTATAGTCATATATATTTTGTATCTCCGCTGAACAACGCCTGCATAAATTTGTTCGCTTATCAATTTGCTCAACACTTGTCTACCAGTCACCATATATTCTCATCCCTGGACACCGTTGTTAAATTTCCAAAGTAAATATTCGTAGGGTTGGATTCTCCATCCGTAGTTTCTTAGGTGTTTTTCTATACGAGATAAATCAGTCTGTAAAATAATATATGGTGCATTTTATAGAGAAGCGTTGGACGCCTCTTTTATTCTTCAAATCCCACAGAGAGGTCAGCCTTCTTGTTATTTTTGACAGAGAATGCAGGCGAAAGGTGAGACGGATAAATCATAAAAATCCCCTTGCCATACCGATTTTGGAAGCCGGTACTGCCCAGTTTAACATGGCATAAGCATTGTACGATTCTCCTTGCCCATTGCAGAGATGCATTATTATCATAAAAAGATAAATCATTGTAGAAAAAGTTTAAGTATATCTTAGTTTTAGCAGACCACTGAGCTGATTAACAGCTCTCCTAGGCTGGCCTGAAGGATTAGATTTATTTTTACGTGGCTAAGAACCAATTGGTTACCTAGCAACGGGACCCCAGCTATTGTGAATCCGAACCACATTATAGCGAGAAATGAATTTCTGTCACCAGAAAACAAATTCCTCTTATTTCTCACTGGCCGCTCGGAGATTCGAACTCACGACCAACAGAGTGGTAGCTGAGAACGGAAGCCGCTCACCCAGCGAGGAACAAAAAAAGTGTCACCGATGGTTGCACCCTTGTCTTGGCGCCAGTCACTCTGCCGATGGTATCTTAAGAAGGTGAATAAGATTTACCACCTCTGTTATCAGAAGTTTTTTTTTTCCCCTTTAACATACCTATAACCAGCCTGTTCTGGCTTATGGCCAACTTAACGAGACCTGGCTGGCTGGGTTATGGTTCCCCGTCTCTCACTATATATCTCATTTGTTTTTTTCTGTATGTACTTGTAAAACTTTAGTTAATTTTTACCCTTTTAAAATTTGGAGTAAATTTTTAATTTTTGCTCATGAATCAATATGATTTATAGATACTGTGTTGCCAATATAAATCTCTTGAAATGCGTGATCATTAAGTTTATAAGAGAAAAATATCGTTTGCATCGAGTCCAAGAATTTACAGTAAGACCTGAGCTAAGGTAAGAGTGTGCGTTAAAATCCATATTTGTTTGTTCCTTTGAAACTGCGAATTCCTTATTCTCTTGATAGATACGACCAAGCCTTGGCAGTTGTTTAGAAACAGGACGACACAGTGAAGTCCTTTTATTTGTGTCGTAAGTCAGAATTTAAGGAACTTAATGCTTGATATTGGTGGTGATATTTTCACCATCTTTAAAAAATAACCATAATAACACTCTAGACTGTGAAATGATTAATCTAGGGCTTTATACGCCGATTACTTATATGGGATTTTACTCCGAATACATTAAATATTTACATCTTAAAATTAGACAGAGATTGCATTATTAAGGCTTGTGACATGGAATACTTTAATTAATACCTTACATATAGTATGTTTACCTTAAGACTTTTGACATAGAATACATACATTAACACTATACATAAAGACTTTAGAATACTTTCATCACAACCCTGGATACAGAACATTTACAATACTATATCAGACGCAGGATGCATAATAATCTTGAAATACTAACACTTTAGACTTACAGAGAATGCTCAATAGAGTCTTAGAAAAAGAAAGACCTGGCAGTTTTTTCATGAGGACCTATTTGAATAACACTCAAATTAATTCATGCAGAAATCGCCACAGGCAAGCAGAATTCTTGGAACTTCCTCAGACACACAATACTTACATAAGGCTGACATGAAAGATGGCCGACGCCCTAACTGCGTTGCCTTCGCTGGCTATAAGGGAAGAGATGGAAAGAGAAACTCAATTACCGTAGGCCTAATCATTTATTATATGTTCATCGTGCGCGCTTTAGACGTGTTTGCATTGAGTAATGCCGGTCGTAAATTGTGTAACATCTGCCGTGTTTCTCTAATCGTGATGTACGCTTTGGTTTTAGGCCAAGTAATTCTGTGTCCCCTGTGTGTGTGTGTGTGTATGTGTGTGCTTGTGCATTTGTGTGTGTGTGAGTGTGTTTGCCCACATGCATGATGTGTTTTTGTAAGTTATCTTACGCAGGTGTACACGTGTTTTAAATAGCTGTAGAAATAATTTATATATATATATATATATATATATATATATATATATATATATATATATATATATAGAGAGAGAGAGAGAGAGAGAGAGAGAGAGAGAGAGAGAGATTTCATTAATGAGACGTAGGGAAAAGCAACAATGCGTGTTCTTTTAGTTACAGAATCATTTCCCATGGGAGAGAGAGAGAGAGAGAGAGAGAGAGAGAGGGGTGAGAGAGAGAGATCAGAAGGTGGTAAATCAACAACCCACTCTGTAATTCCATCTCTTAACATACGATGTATATCTATTGACTTTTCAAGAGATATGAAAAGTGGTACTTGGTGCGCTGTTTGAAAATTACAAAGGAATCTTCGCCGGCAGATTACTGGTTTTAGAAGAACTCTTTTACTGGAAGAGCTTTGTAATTATTTTTCCTCATTCGCAGCTTAAAAGTAGAGATGTAGAGGAATGCAGTATTTTAGGATAATGAATATTTAGACAAGAATAGCAGAGCCGTAAATTCTCAGGTTTAAAATTTATTCCAAAATAATCTTCAAGAAAAAATCAAAACAGAAACAATTGGGAAAATATCTCACCTGAGCCAAACAATCCCGAAAAATCTGTAAAGATGAAAAAGGATTAATAATGAATAATCTCTTAATGCATGTGCAGAATTAATTGTTGATTTAATAATGACGTAGATAGCTTAATGAAATTTCTTTCAGTAGCCTCTCGAGCTACTTTTAATACTAGCAGACAATATGCAATCTAGGTTCTCTACAAAAAATAAAGTCATTGTTTTCTGAGCAGTTTTTGATTAAGGCAGTATGTGTAAGATTAATCATGTGATTGTCTGTTATGAGCAAAAACATTTATACATAAGATTACATCAAATTTACAAGTAAAAGTATCATGTCATACAAGACTGAAAATACTTAAGTACTGAGATCATACCGAAGAACTTATTGGTTGCATTAGGCACACTTTGCGACATATCTGACGCCGGTCTGGGATGCCTGTTGGCTTCTGTGGTTGTAGGCTGCGTGGTTGTGGTTGTGGTGGTTGTAGTTGTAATGATAGGTAGGTCTGGCGAGAGAAAAGCGGAATGAGTTTTCAATAAACAATAGTCAAGTCCTGTCAAGTTTTCACATTAAGGAAGAGTTGCATTTAGGGGGTGGTCTCATGTGCTGTTAATATTTAGAAGTAGAAAAGTTTTTCTTTTTGTAGATCTTTTCATTTAGTTTAGAAAAGTTCAATGCTAGGCGGACTCATTTTATATAAGATCGATTACTCTAATAGGCCATCTCAGTGTTAAACCCATTTTACTAAACTGAAATATCATTTCATATTAAAACCTTTTCTTCAAGAGATATTTTCAATTGAAAGAAAATCATTTTCATCGAGAAAGTCTCTTTCAGTGTTAAAAGCTCTTTCATGTTGTTTTAAATACTTCTTGCTAAAAGGCAATCCCGTTCAGTATTGAATCTGTTTCACTAAGAAGCAATCTTGTTTAGTGGTAAAACGCCAACTCACGAAGTTCTAAGTCTTTCCCAGTAAAATACAATCTCATTTAGCATCGTCCGCTGTGAAGATTAGTCTTATTCAGTCTTAAAACTTCTGCACTATGACGGAGTCTCATAGGAGTCTCATTCAGTGTTGAATGGCTTTCTTAAGAAGTATTATCATTATTAAGTGCAAAATCTATTTCACTAAGACTCATTGACACCAAATCTAATGTAACGTCCAGTGCACTGAGTGTGAAACCTTTCTCACCAAGAAGACGCTTTCTGAATATCTCGTTAAATCTTGATAAATTGTGAACATCTCAATTAGTTCTATATGATTTTCTTTGAGATGAGGAATATCTGATTCACGTTGAATGTTACTTTCATTTATTGTTACGTTGTTCTGTCATATGAAAGGAATTCGTGTTAAGTGATGTACAATCTCTCAAAGATGTCACTCATTTCATAGCATTTCATATGACGCGAGAAATATTTCAACACAAATCATAATCCTTGTCAGTGAACGGAGATGAACTGTACTATTTTTCTCCCTTTTGATAATAATAATAATAATAATAATAATAATAATAATAATAATAATACTAATAATAACTGTGGTTATATTCCATTACTGATAAAGTTTTCTATTTTTAATCCAAGTGACGAATACAGTGTGTAGACACATTAATCATTGACGTATCTAGTGCTTGTCAGTTTGACAGAATAAAATAAACTTTATGAATGTACGCTGGCGCAATCAGTAATATCCTCTAGCATAAAAGCGAAGCAAATGCATATATATCATAAAGCATAAGAGTTTTAAATTGTCATATATATACAGTATGTATTTAATATATATATATATATATATATATATATATATATATATATATATATATATTATATATATATATATATATATATATATATATATATATTATATATATATATATATATATATATAATATATATACTAGCTGCGCGCTGCCATATATGGAATGACTCGAATAAACTCTCTCTCTCTCTCTCTCTCTCTCTCTCTCTCTCTCTCTCTCTCTCTATCTTGTTAAGATAGTTACTTCAGTTTACATTGCCCAACATTTTTCTCAACCCTGCTTCCTACTGGGGCTGAACTTGGACTTAAAGGGCATCGGGATTAGCATTATTCATCTGGGCAACCTCGATAACTATGGATTAGACACTAATATCTGCCGTTTTCATTTATTTTTACATGTCACCCCCTTCCCA
>NC_089793.1:40594451-40606951 GCF_040412425.1 Macrobrachium rosenbergii | reverse complement strand
TGGCTAATTTATCTTTATAAATGTTAAAACATCAGTAAGTGATAATATCTAGAACATTAAACTGGTACATGTACAGTGGGAAAGCCTTTTTAAGCTATTGCTATTTCAGAGAAAATTATATAAAAGTAATATAATATATATAATATCTATAAATATCCAATGTTTTTTTTTTGTTACCTTTCATTTAACGTCCGACTCGAAAACTTTTATTCTGGCTTCATGTCACAAAACATTTCATTCTACCAATACACATTTCTGATTTATCGTACACCTTTTATATTTCACGACTAACTTTTGCAGCCAAACAAATTCTGATATAAATATCAGTTGAGAGATAGTCATATTCTCTGTTCTATCTGTTTCATAGGTAATTTTTCTTGAAATAATCCATATACACTCGTCTAACTGTTGTTTGTGTAGATCATTTTCGTGTAATAGACACCGTGTATACTTCCAATCATTGTTTTTCTATAATATTGTGTCTCTTGCCCATTTCGCAGGTTCTTTTGTTAAACAAATATGCTACGTGTGTGCATTAAATATCACTTGCTTATTAGTTTCTACTGTATCCATTTCAGTGTTGACGACGCTGAAAAATTAATCTATCAAATCATCACATATCCATAGTTTACCTTATCAGTTTTAGAGTGCATTTTGCTTAACAAATAAAGAACATACAAACTCAACTTTTTTGTCATCCAGTAATATTGCAAAACCGATGCAGCTCTATAAAATGTTGCACATTTGTAATCCAATTTCAACTCGAACCTCTGGTCATAGGTTAGATATCTTGAGGAAATTCGCTCTTGTATTATTAGGCTAATGGATCGATGCTTTATGTAAAGCCCAAGTCCGAATGGAAAAACAGTGAGATGTGAATTATAGCTATGTAATATGCAAGCTACGAACTCGAGAAACACAAGTTAGAGTCCATAAATGTTTAAGATAAACATGTATAATACGCAGGTGTAGGAGTGTAGTATTCATATCACGAGCCTGATGGCGCTATTCTGCGCTGGAACCCGGCGCTGCCCATCATGTCTCCCCTGCCTCCCAATCCCTACCTACCCCGGCCCCACCCAGGGCGGACAAACAAGTTTGCAGGAGGAGAGTGGATGTGTCATGTCCGCCCTACCCTCCCGATCCCCTACCTACCACACCCCCACCCAGGGCGGACAAGCGAGAAAGATCCACTCAGATTTTATTATTGCAGATAGAAGACGTCCGCCATGGTGGCGCAGTCGAGAGAGTCGGGGTTCAAATCCCGCCACTCACTGATGGCTCGGATTGCGCCACTGCAAAAATCCGGCAGCCCGTCAACCTAGTGGTCCGAAAAAAACCGAGAGGTTCAGTAGGAAAATAGGTACCAGCCCTCGGGCTGGGAAGTTAAACAGTGGGCCTAGCGACACACTGGCCATGTGTCATAGGCATTGGGACCTGTCCCCCACTGGCTGTCAGCCTAAGAAACAGGAGATCAGCGCCTGCCCCATGAGCCTACAGAGTCCCAGGAGAACTTTAACTTTTTTAACTAAGATAGAAGATACTGCTGTGATATTTGAAGTGGTTCTGTAATATTTTCAGATAATACATTAATACACAAGTTCTAATGTATTCAGTTGTTCTATATAATTCGAGCTACAGTTCTGTAATATTATAGTAATGCATACAATTATATAATATTTAATAACAAGCAAGTTACAGACATTCACTAAAGTAAAAGAGGTTTGAATACAATGATAGTGCTGCAATATTCCTTGCATGTTAAAGTGATTTTGTTACATTCCTAGATGTTGCTAGTCTGTCTTCACCTTTTTTTTAGACGCTGAGATATATTTTATATTTTGATCTTTGATTCCTACATGAAATATTTAAAAGATCGTGGTTAGAAATCTCGATATCTTCTATTTTCGGGGTTACGCCTTAAATTTGTATGGCTGTCCATCCAAATCGGCTATTTTTGAAGCCGACTGCTGCTGATACGACACCTCTAGTAGTATTAGTAATATTCATATATCAATTGGAGGTCTAAGAGGGCAAAACCTCTAAACCCTAAGTCCCGGTCAGCTAGGACACTTCGCCACAGTTTAGGTTAAGGTAGGAAATATCTCATGAACTGCCGACCCTGCCCTTCTATGTTAGGTTAGGTAAGGATATATATCTTGAACTGACATAATCGCACTTTTCGGTTAAGTATAAAGGGAGCAGAAAAACGACCGTGCTTTTTTTTTTTTTTTAGTAATTAGGGTACATAATCCCTCGATGTTACCTTTCTTCAGCACAAACTCTAACAAACGTTCTCTTTTTGGAAACTACTTGACCCCTGCCAAACCTCCTTCCGACCACAAACAAGCCACTTTTTCTTTAATTAAGCTCATTCATCGCTCCTCCACCAAGTGAATGGCCAGGCAATTCGTTTTCTTTATTGGAACATTGATACACCTGCCTAATCTCACGCAACATATACGCCAAAAAGGAACCCTGTCCCCAAAATTTGTCGGAGTTGCGCCACACGTGTGCAACTTCCCAGTTGTCTTTGTTGGCTGGTTTCCTGCAAATATCCAACAATTTCCCCCAACGGTTGCACGCAAACAAGCCCCTTCACACGTGTCTAATCCCTCCTCCTCCCACCACCCTCCTCCCCCGGGAAAAAAGTAAGTTCAAAGGGCAGTGGGATAGGCTTCCTAATGTCTATGTAGCCCAGGTCCGAAGAGAGCGAAAAGAAGAAAAATTAAAGAAGAAGAGTTTAGGGTTTGAACCAAGAAAGAAGCAGGAGACCTTAAGCCTCCCAAAAGAAGGAAGGTGACAGGAGACAGGAAAACAGGAATATTAAGAACTTTCAAATTCAGAAAAGAAGAAACAGTCGCCGAACCGTATAATAAATAATCCGAGGACTACAAATAGCCATCTCCCAAAGCACATGCAACACACAAGCAACCCTGACCCCTCCCACCCCTCTTCTTAGACGTCCTAACCCACCTACACCCTCAGTTTCCAAATTACACGAGACAAAAAAAAAAAAAAAAAGAGGAAGTCCTGTGAGCTCTATTGGATTGTTGAAGCTATCAACTTTTCGGATGGACAGCAATTTCACTTCTGATCCTTCCTATAGGATCTCTTTGTGGTGGTCAAAGCCTAACATTGGAATAAAAAATAGGGGAGTTAGAGGGGGTGGGGGGACGTGCAGGGGACGGGAAGGGGAGGGAGACAGGTCATTTCGTCAGGTCGGTTTCGTTTGACTTTCAATACTGTTTGAATCTGGGCCCCAGCGCTTTTTCTTCAACCCCCAGTTTTATTTTTGTTTTGCTTCCAGGTTTTATTTTCCCTTCAATTTTCCTTTCCTCTCATTTGTATTTTTATTTCCGACTCATGCTTTCCTTTATATTTCTTTCATTATTTCTCTTCCGTCAGTTAGGTTTGATTTTACCTGTATTATTTTATCTAGTCATTTTTTATCACATTTTTATCTAACAGTTTTCGTTATTTTATGTTTCTATAGTTAATATTTTACTTCCTATTACAACCAGGTATATATTCAAGGGATTTATTGTATTTTGCTCTCTTGCTTTTATTTTCTTTAGTAACACATATTATTTATTTTACAGCGTTACAAAATAATCCCACTGTTTTCTCCTTTATTTTACAGCGTTACAAAATAATCCCACTGTTTTCTCTTATCCTCCTCTTTGGCGTTCGGTATTCATTTCAGCATGAGATTTCAGAGATGAGAGAGAGAGAGAGAGAGAGAGAGAGAGAGAGAGAGAGAGTCATTCTGGTCAAAAAAGAGGAAGAAAATGTAAAGTGCAACAGTTGCTTAATGTTTGTATCTCTTTTGGGAGAGTATTTTGTTAAATTTCCCAAAGATTACCATTGTAACATGGAGAGAGAGAGAGAGAGAGAGAGAGAGAGAGAGAGTGATTATTTTTTTATGAGCAAGCTACTTTCAGAGATAATTAGGAGTTTATCTGTACTTTATTTTATTCATTTTGCATCATCGTAATTATCATTATTAATGTTTGCTTCTTTAAGCAAGGAAAACAACGTGAAATGTTCCTATTAGGAATGCACTAGAGGTATGCAGGAAAACGGAAGGTAATTACGACAAGATGGAGACACTGAAGAGGTAGGAACCTGTATAGGAAAGACTTTTAGGTATCATTCTTTTGTTTTCATTTTTTTTTCAGAAGTGAAGTCCGATGGGGAAGGTAAAAAAAAAAGTAGACGTGGAAGGGAGGGGAACAGTGAACAAGACATCTAGAAAACGGAAACTGGTAACGAATTCCAAAGCTTGACAGGTGAGGGAAGAAACAGTCATGTAGTACAGAAGTCCTTGAGTTGATGATCTCCACGGAGTAAATTTTGACTTGACGGGTGTCACGAGGCAGCCTGAGAGGAAAAGGGACGTACTTTTATTCAGACTGAGGTAAAATTGACGAAAAAGGGACCAGTAAATGAGTAAAGAGAAGGGGGCCGCATTGGGGAAGGAAGAGGGCGGGGGAGGTACTCACTAGGACGTCAGTTTGGTGAATTACTGTTGATTTAGTTAGTGAAAGATGGAAACAAAAGAATAAACAGTTCAGATAATATAAGTAATATTCAGAGTAAAAATGGATGTAATTAATGTAACCTTTAGCTACGGATAGGGACATAAGAACTTTGGGACACTGAAACCGAACTCTGCATGTTCTAGAACGAAATTTGGAAATTCAGGCTGTGACCCGTGCAAGGCAAGAGCGAAGGAGAACCGCAGTTTTTACAGGAGAGAAAGGCTTAAAGTAACTCATCAGACTGAATAGAAAAAGATGAGAGTAGACGGCAAATATTTGAAAATGATGGGTGTCCTTATTCACAGTTGTAGGCCAAGAAAGAGGAATCCGAGATCTCGTGAATGACGAAGTGTTACCGGAAGGTTCGAGGGAAGAAAAGAAATGGAGAGTTCTTTTGTCATCGTTATTTCACAGGAGAAATTTACGATTAAGACTCGCTGAGTCTGCTGCCAAAGAATGAAATATAACTCGAGTTTTTATCCCATGCGTTTTCTCACCCTCTTAACCTGTCGATTTCATCTGTGTTCAGTATTTTCGTCAGTAATATACTATACCTCCCTTTGACTTCATATTTTATGGGTTTTCTGTTCTGTGGAAGTTTGCTTAGTAGGATGCTGTAATATTGGCTTTTTCCTTAAGGATGTGTACGAGATCAGGTATTGGATGCACTGCTAACTCAAGGCTATTTTGCTGTTTACATTACCTTTTCTTGAATTCCCTACTTCTAGGCAACATTGATGAATTTTTCATAACTCCTTTGTGAGTGAAGTTATTCCCGTTGTATATATATGGTAAGGGCTGTATAAAAATGTCCATGCCCTAATATTTTGGATCTTAACATTAATGATTCAAGCCATCGTTCTTAAAAGGATCGCCAGCGTTTGATAAAATATTGTTACATTTTGAACTTCTTTCCATTTTCTTGTAATTCGGTGAAAGTTTAATTATAGTCAGTGATTGTATCTACTTCATACAGCCCTCTAAAGTTCGAAATGTTAAGCCATAAAGGCGATCATAACTTTAATTCATATATGCTGCATAGGAAAAAAAAGCTACTCCAGTCGCGATCATTGTAATCAATAAGAGGGTAAATTGATTAATATTTCTAGATTTTGTCATCCTGAGTAAAACTGACTTTAAGTATAAATGATCGAAGATACCTCTATTTCAGAATAAAAGTGTTTTAATTAATAATGTGGAGAAATTTGAGTGTTTCGTACTTTTGTAAGCCCAAGTAAAGCTTAATCTAAATATAAATGTTGACAAACATGAATGAAAAAATATCGGGAATTTCTTTATTTCTTAGATAATATCTTAACTGAACGTGGAGTAAAAAAAAAAACATTATTTTATAGTTGAATTTAGTTATGAGCAAACCAAGGACAAAAAAGCCCACGACTGGAAAAAAGGAGACTGAAAAGGGTCCATTTCCGAGATATTTCTTTTCTCTCAACTTAATGGGAAAAGGAAGGAGAGAATAATGCTCATAATCTCAAATGGGCATCTAATCAGGCTGATCGTCTTTCCCATAAATTTCATCCAGCGATGCTTCTCAAAACGTGATATGCCCTCTCGGAGATAAAAGCTAGAGCCGTCTCCGTGATCGTGTAATCAAATCATGGAACTGAATGGGAATTGATTTCCCTTTATGTAGTGCTCGCTCGTGTGATTGGATTACTTTCTTGGGATATGCAGATTAAGCACCTAGGGTTATTATATGTATTGAATGCAAGGTACGTTTCTGATCGGCCCCTCATTGTAGAACAAAGGTGAGATGGTCACGAAGAAACATCATATTCAACGTTATCGAAAATATTTAATCCCTCCCAGAGAGGAAGAGAGAATATACATTTTACACGAATATATGCACAAACCATTATATATACATATATAAATAAAGAGAAAATCCACGAAGGAAAGAGAAACAATGGAATACTGCAAGGCCTTTCGACTTCTTATCCTTTTCTTAGCAGACTGAAGAAATATAAAAATAAGTTTACAAAGAAAACTCATATAAATGACAGATTGAGATTACAAAAGAAAAAAAATATGTACCTGGAATTCAACACAACTGAAGAATTAGTAGACCTACCAAAACCGTGTTAAATATTTAAGAGGTTTACAAAGGATCAAGCCCAACAGCTCAGAAGCAGGGACAGGACAATTAAAAGATTATACAAGAAAGGTGACTGACCACCAAAAAATGTTATAAAAGTACAACTCAGTGATTCTCCTTTTGGTAAACAATAACAATTTTTTCAAGGTGAACATTTATAAATAAAAAAAAATACATATAATAAACATACAAATGCATAGAAAATATATATAAGGTAACTAATTTGTAATTAAGTCAGTGGTTTTATCCGTAAGGTCATTCTTGAACATTTTCTAATACGGGGATCAAAATTAATACATGCCTGGGCTAAGGTTAAAATTACAACTGGAAGTAACCTGTATAATAGCGGATTCTAAAAGATTTCGTGAAGAGAAATCTTTCGATCTGCCACTCACTGTACTTTCAGTCCAATTTATCCTGTGAGAGTTTTCACTTGAATGAATATAGCATTGGATGTTTGCCTAGTTTTAACAGAATACTTATGCTGTTTAATCCGTACTTCTTAATCCTTGCTAGACTGGCCGATGTAAAAAGAGGGGCAGTCCAAACATGGAATTTTATATATTATGTTGTTGTTTTCTTTAGGGCTATTTTTTTTATTAACATTCCTCTTAGTGTGTTATTACAGGAAAAAACGAGGTTGATGTTAAAGGATTTTAACAACGATTTTGTTTTCAAAACCACTAAAATACGGCAAGCTAAGAATGTTCTTAGGGGTTTATTTCTCCATGTTACTTTCACTATAAAACTTTTGGTGCACTTTATTATAACAAATATCTAATTATGTGAAGGATAACATAAATCTGTCCCTATTTTTGTTATGCATTCGATTTCTTGATCCAAATACTGGGGACTGACAATGCACAATGCTCTTAAAGAGACAAGAAAAAATGAATATTTTGATATTAAAGTGATGCCCTGAATAAAAATGGACATAAGTTGAGTTATTGGTTGTTTTGCTATAAATGTTGAATTTACATTGAAATGGTTCTCAGTGTATTAAAACATCTAAGAGAGGGAGGCAATTTTCTTTTTCTAATCTAAAGTAAACTTAATGGAAGGTACCAGGTTATTCAAATTAGAGAGTAAATCATGTACATCAATACCAGCAGGCAAAATAGCTAAAATATTGTCAACATATCTATACCACTTTAAAGGAGTATAAATGATATTAGGTAAATATCGTTTTTCAAGGAATTTCTTATACAAGTTTGAGAGGAGTGGGGATAAAGGGTTGCCCAGTGCCATACCAAATGTTTGTTGGTAAAATTCACAATTGAATATAAACTTACAATCACAAATGCACAACCTAGTGAGTGAAATATTATGACTTACAGGTAGAGGTAATTCATGATGGATTAGTTCATTACTGAGATACTCTAAAATAGAATCTAGTAAAAAGAGAACAAACATCAAAACTAACGAATCTGTCAGTGGGGCAAAAAGTGATTTTGTTTAATTTACCAACTAAATCTAGAGAATTATATATGTGAGAGTCGGAGATAGTTCCAAGTAACGGGCACAAGAGCTTGGTAATATATTTCGAAAGTTTATATGATATAGAGCCAACAGTACTGATAATAGGCTGCATAGGATTATATTTTGTGCGTTTTTACTAATCAGTACAAGTAAGGTAACGAGGGAAATTTTACTGGCAGGTGACCTATTAGTTCTTTTTTATCTTTAAGGATTTTTTCCACTGTGCTATTGAAATTTTTTATTGGTAGCAGTGACTGGACTAATAGTGCCCGTAATGATTGTGTTATAAACTTATCAAGTAAACGAATAAGTGAAAATGTTGTGAGTGCACTAGGATATGGTTTATCCATTTTTATATTGAATAGACCCTCTGCTTTAACAATTGCATCGTCCCTATGTATATTTGAAAAATATTGTGATCTTCCTCAAAATTATGTTGACATAATTAAAGGTATTGTTAATGGAGCTGCCAGTTTTAGGTATAAAAGTAATTTCCCTGCCCGCTATAAGAAAAGTTTGATCGATCTTAAAGAAGACAGTACAATCCACATCACAAACGCTGATAAGTCGAATTGTATTGTAATTTTAGATAAGGCTGACTACATATCACGTACGCAAGCCCTACTGGATGATGATGCGACTTACAAAAAAGTAACAATAAACCCCTTGATCAAGTCATAAAAATTTCAATAGCACAACGAAAAAATCCTTAAAGATAAAAAAGAACTAATAGGTCATTACTTGTACAGATTAGTAAAAACGCACAAGGAAAATAATCCTATGCGGCCTATTATCAGTACTGTTGGCTCAGTATCATATAAACTTTTGAAATATGTTACCAAGCTCTTGTCCCTCATTACTTGGAACTATCTCCGATTCTCACATATATAATTCTCTAGATTTAGTTGATAAATTAAAAAAAATAACTTTTTGCTCCACTGACAGATTCATTAGTTTTGAAAACATAAAATCATTGTTAAAATCTTTTAATGTCAACCTCGTTTTCTCCTATAATAACACACTAAAAGGAACCTTAATAAAAATAGCCTTAAGGAAAACAATATAATATACAAAATTTCATGTTTGGACTGCCCCTCTTTTTATATCAGCTGATCTAGCAAGGATTTAAAAGTACAGATTAAACAGCATAAGTATTCTGTCAAAATTGGGCAAACACCCAATGCTATATTCATTCATTTAAGTAAAAATTCTCATAAGATAAACTGGACTGAAAGTACGTAATTGAAAGATTTTTAGAATCCGCTATTATACAGCTTACTTCCAGCTGTAATTTTAACCTTAACCCTGGCATGTATTATCTGGACCCTGTATTAGTAAAAGGTTCAAGAATAACCTAAAAGATAAAATCACTGACTTAATTACAAATTAGTTACCTGATATATATTTCTTATGTATTCATAGGTTTAATATATATATATATATATATATATATATATATATATATATATATATATAATATATATATATATATATTCTCTTGTAAAAATCACCTTGTAAAAATTGTTATTGTTTACCAAAAGGAGAACTATTGAGTTGTACTTTTATAACATATTTTGGTGGTCAGTCACCTTCCTTGTATAATGTTTTAATTGTCCTGTCCCTGCTTCTGAGCTGGTGGGCCTAACGCTTTGTAAAACCTCTTAAATATTTAACCCTGTTTTGGTAGGTCTACTAATTCTTCAATTATGTTGGATTCTGGGTACATATTTTTTTCCTTGTAATCCCAATCTGTCATTTATACGAGATTTCTTTGTAAACTTATTTTTATATTTCTTCAGTCTGCTAAGTAAAGGACAAGAAGTCGAAAGGCCTTGCAGTACTCCATTGTTTCTCTTTCCTTCATGGATTTTGTTGTTATATATTCATCACATTCCATATTTTCGTGATTCAGTTATATATACATATATGTGTAACTGAATCATGAAAATATGGAACATGAATATATAAATAAAGACAAAATCCAAGAAGGAAAGAGAAACAATGGAGCACTGCAAGGCCTTTAGACTTCTTGTCCTTTACTTAGCAGAATGAAGAAAATACCAAGTTTAGTGAATTTTATTGACAGATGGTAATTACAAAGGAAAAATATGCAAGACTGAAGGAATTTATCAAGAGGTCGTACAAAGGGATTAGGTTCAATACTAGTGACTCAATTAAAAGATTATACAAAAGTGTTAACAACCAAAAAATTTTATAAAAGCACAACTAAACATCATCTGGTAATATTTTGCAAGGTGAAATTGAAAAATCTCATAAACATACGAATACATAAAGTCTGATAGCACTGAAGACAAACAGTTGCCCATTTTGAACATTTTAAATTCCAAATACTCTGCTTAAATAAACTGGAGAAGCTGTACAATATTAAAAAGATTTCAAATGAAATGATATGGCAATCACAACAGTCCAAGTCTAAGTTTTCAATTTTAAAATATAGCATTGGAACCAGTTTTGGAATATTTTAAATCAGCTGTTATTTTTTCAGTTGTAATTTTAACCTTAGCCTAGGCATGTCATTTGGATCCATGTATTAGTAAAATGTTTAAGAATGACCTAAAAGATAAAACAAACTGATTTAATTACAAATTAGTTATCTTATATATATTTTCTATGTATTCGTATGATTAATATATTTTTGTATATTGCAAAAATTGTTATTGAGTTGTATAACATTTTTGGTGGCTATTTACCTTCCTTGTGTAATCTTTAATTGCCTTCTCTGCTTCAGTGATATTGGGCCTAACACTTTTTAAAACCTTAAATATTTAACCCTGTTTTTGGTAGGTCTTAATTCTTTAATTGTAGTCTGGATTCTATTTTTCTTTGTAATCCCAATCTGTCATTTATACGAGATTTCTTGTAAACTTATTTATATTTCTTCAGTTCGGTTACAGCCAAAGGACAAGACAATAAGTACTGTTTCTTCTTTCCTTCATGGTTTTGCAAAATATTCATCACATTCCATATTTTCGTGATTCAGTTATATATACATATATGTGTAACTGAATCATGAAAATATGGAACAAATATATAAATAAAGACAATTAAGAAAGAGAAACAATGAGCACTGCAAGGCCTTTAGACCCTTTTACTTAACAGAATGAAGAAATATTGTTTAGAACAAATTCTCAAACAGATGGGAATTAAAAGAAAAATTGTACAACTGTTGCAAATAGCTGACTGGCTGTCCTAAATATTTAAGAGCTTTTAGTTCAACAAAGTGACGGAAAATAAAAGATTATTCAAAGAAACTGTAAAATTATAAAAGACAATATCAAAATATTTTTTGAAATTACAAAAATTGTTAAAACAACGAATACATAAAGAATTACAATTTGTAAGTTTTAGGTCAAAACAAAAATACAGGGTCCAATATTACATGCCAGGGCATCTAGGTTAAAATTACAACCCTTCAATCCTGATTCTAAAAGATTTCGTGAAGAGAAATCTTCGATATGGCAATCACTGTGTCAGTCCAATGTATCCTGAGAGAGTTTTCACTTAAATTAATGAATATAGCACTGGATGTTTGTCCAGTTTTGACAGAATACTTTTAGAATCAGCTATCATACAGCTTTCTTTCAGTTGTAATTTTAACCTTAGCCCAGGCATGTATTATTTGGATCCCTGTTTAGTAAAATGTTCAAGAATGACCTGTAAGATAAAACCACTGACATAATTAAAATTGTTATCTTATATATTTTTCTATGTATTCTTTTTAATATTTTTTTGTAAAAAAATATTCCGGCAAAAATTGTTATTGTTTAAAAAATGGAGAATTATTGATTCATACTTTTATAACATTTTTTGGTGGTCAGTCACCTTCCTTGTATAATCTTAATTGTTCTGTCCCTTTCTGAGCTGTTGAGCCAACTAAAACCCCAAATATTTAACTTTTTTGGTAGGTTACTACTTTTCAACTGTGTTGAATTCCAGGTACATATTTTTTCCTTTGTAATCTTAATCTGTCATTTACACGAGCTTTCTTGTAAATCATTTTTATATTTCTTTGGTCTGCTAAGTAAGTAAGAAGTTTTTACTGCATTGTTTCTCCTGTGGGATTATATATGATATATATATATATATATATATATATATATATATATATATATAGAGATGCCACGAGACGAGATGTGTCAATATAGTACACAGAGAAAAGAGAATAAAACACTGCTCATAATTTATCCTTCCACCAGGCCTTTCAAGACATTTAGACAGAAAACAGAATAAGTACATACATAAAATCACAAACATTGTTTCAAACCAGAACAAATAATTATTAAGGGAACAGTTGTCAAAGAAAATTAAACATAAACCTCCATTAAAGTTAAAAGGGAGAA
>NC_089793.1:40586951-40589451 GCF_040412425.1 Macrobrachium rosenbergii | reverse complement strand
TTCCAAAAATCCCAACTATTTATTTTTATGTTTTTTTTACTTAAATTTTGTTGCGTTTAGCAGTGTCAGGCACACTATTTCAAAACAAGAATTTGAATTAAAATAGTTTGATTAGTATCTTACTAATCTGTTATTTTGTCCAATGAATTTTGCTACGTGATTTTTACAGTGAAATTATTATTGGTAAAAGTGAGGATGATTGGGGAGAACATTATTATTCGTATCGCCATTTGCCTTATTGTAATGATACGTTAAATATTTCTTAAAATTAACACTAATGTAATTATTTTTACTCTGAGACATTTTGTTCTATTTTCTTCAAGTTATTATTCATAGTGCGCTCACACTCACACGAAATAAAAAGAAGATATTCACCAGCTTGCTGAACGAACCTTCTGGAACAGAACGATTATGTATGATGGAAAAAGAAATCAGTGCCAGGAGGAGGAGATAGAAGCAGTGAAAGAGAACAATAATGAAAAGTTAAACAAATCGTCTTTCAACTTTTTATAAGCATGCGTTTCTTCCACTGATAAAGGTCAGCGAGAAACATTACAACACGGTCGTGATAAAGGTCACTGAGAAACATTCCTACCCACCCAGTCGTACAGTGGAAATCGTTTCAAGAAGAAATATATATTTTTTAAAAAACTCAAAGCCACTCTTTTATTTCAAAATACACTAAAAAGCATAAAATAAAACTTTGTGTTATCCACGATATTAATGGTTACTTACACCTAAACATAAAAGCGTGGGGTGCGTACTTTCCTAACTTCCAAGCAATTCTATACAGACATATGAGAAGTTTCCGAAAGCAAGATTTCACAGCACGGATATGTGGGATTAAATGTCGCTATGTGCCTAGGGATGAAGTAAGTTGGTTAGGACCTGAAGAGGTCTGTGAAAGGAATGAAGGCGGTAAAGTGATTGTTATCAAAGACTTGCGTGTGATTTGGTTCCATACCTGGTAAGCTTCCTCAAGAACCACTAAGAGTAGGCTATACACGTCATTGTTAGAAACTGCTTGACAATTCGCATTACTGACGTGAAATTTTGCATCCATGAAGCTCATTCTTTACCTATGTCTGTATATACACATTGCATCATTAAAGTACGTTTTCAATACAATACAGTACAGTACATGTCTGTATAGAATTATATGCAAGTTAGGGTAAGCAGCCCTGATCTTGCGTTTAGGCATAAGTAAGCACAAACGTCGTGGATACCAGAGAATTTTTTGAGGAAAGCCAAGAAAAGAATGCAAGATTAGGCAAATAGGCGCCCCACGCTTTTATGTTTAGGCGTAAGTAACCATTAATACTGTGGATCACAGAAAGTTTTATTTTATACTTTTGATGCATTTTTAAATAAAAGCGTGGTTTAAATGTTTTTAATTAGTTTTATTTGTGATTTTTTAGTGTTTGACGGTTGAATAAGTACTGCTTCCATCACCGAGTGACTGAACCGATTGCAGAACCCCATCCTCGCTAGCTTGCACGGTCGTTGCGAAAGTGTACGAATCTACGGTCCCGACACTGCATGTTTCGCACCTATGAAAACAATTATAGGTGTTTCTGCATACTACACAAAGATAAAATTGCAGTAGCATTTAATTTTTTTCAGTATTGCATGGTCACCGACTTTGAACATGTACACCAAATCTGGGCGAAACCGGTTCGGTAGAATTGGTAAAAAATCGGATGCAAGTTTTGACCCAAACAGACAGACAGACAGACAAACAAATAGACACACACAGAAGTCGAGTTAAATAAATGCTTGTAACAAGCTTTTTGTCATCATTAACATTATCATCATTATCATTATCTGCTGTGAAAAGCAGAGACTTTTTTCTTGATGGTAATGATTTTTTCTGTTTTTAATTTTCCTATTGCTTTATTTATTTTCCACTGTAGTTGAAAGGATGGGTGATGGGTGTTATATATATATATATATATATATATATATATATATATATATATATATATATATATATAGATATATATAGAATAAGTTGCATACATACACACACATATAAGTGTGTGTGTGTGTGTATGTATGTACGTATATACATGTGCATGAGGGTGGACCAGGAAAACCAGTTAGCTCTAACAAATTTCTTTATCTCCAACGTTTCGTGATAATTTCTTTATTACCTCATCAGGGATCTATTGAATAACGAATAAATTACTCACAAATTTACTGTAAAAGCTTTAAAAATCATAAGAAAAAAAATTCACCAAATGCAATACAGCTAAAAAATACAACAAAACAAAAGACCGCTAATCAACCTTAGGTGGAGAGAGCAAAAGGCAGAACGCTTATAGGGAGAGTTAACTCAGGTAAAGTTGAGTAGAGGAGGTTTGGGGATTTAACTGGGCGACTAGTTGTTTGATAAACAGTGACTTGAGTATAGGTAGTTCGTGAGGATTTGGTGTTTGACCTATTATGCTGAAATCATTTCTTTCAATATGAGTTTTACAAATTTTGAAATGAGCTCTGA
>NC_089793.1:40579451-40584451 GCF_040412425.1 Macrobrachium rosenbergii | reverse complement strand
GTAAATTTGAGCTGAACATTTTTGGACGTTTCATTCATGAAACTAACATTTTTTTTAACCCTGTATCAATCAACATTTTATGAATCCCCCAGATACTTCATTTTTGCCATATTGGCCATACAAATATAATGGATATTCCACATTTATTTAATCCCGTGCTCCTTATATCCTTTCAGAGAGGGTGGGGCCTGAAGGATTAACAAGTCTTCGAAATGAGTTTAAGAACTCTATGGCCTTTTGTAGACGACCCCAGCTGATGCTGGTATCCCCCTGCACTGGTAGGTCAGTTTGAGGAGGGCAGGCGGGGACCAAATAATGGCTCCTGTAAATGGTAATCCAAAGCGCTACCACTGATCTGCGTCACCCCTCAACCCCCATATATATTAATAAATATACATACGTACATACAAACATACATTCATACATAATATATATACTGTATATGTGTGTGTATATATGTATATATACATATATACCTATATATATATATATATATATATATATATATATATATATATATATATATATATATATATATATATATATATTTAATTTCTTCTTCTCAGACAGGATGGTTCAAGGTGTTATCATCCTGATAATCTGCTACTGCTATGTTAGCAAATGTCAGCCCCATCACCTTTCCGCCACTGGCTACGAGTCTTGCAGCCGACTTAAACTGTCAGAGGTACAATGGTTTTAGCATCGCGGGAATATGCTTTGGTTTTTTGTTGCGATTTGAGCACTAAATATATGTGTATGTATATATATATATACACACACACATACAGTAACGGTGGTTATTCAGGAGTGTTTTGCCATCAGCCAGAAATTTTCCAGAAAAAAAAGACAGTTCTTGCATTGCTTTCTAATCCAGGGACTTGGATGACTTCAGTAATGTTCTCAAAATGGTGACCATATGCGTGGCGTTTGGGTTTAGGAAATAATAACTAGATATACGAAGGTGTCAGATCTTATCTTTCCTAAGGGATTCATCTTAATTGCTTTTTCGTTTGATGCAATTCTGATGTGTAATACTCTCCATTGCTGACACTATCTTGTCTGTCATGATATTCCCATCAGAATCCCAAAACACAGGTCCTTGCTAACAGAAACGCAAATAATCTTTGATTTAGGTTCAAAGTTGTAAACCGTGTTTCAACATGGCTTACTACTTTGCAGTGAAAGTTGTTTGGATAAAAAGTATGATATTTTCACTTTGCTGTTCTGGTGCCAAGATCTGCATGATAACCAAACGGCAAACACAATGCTCATCTCAGAAGTGTCAGTCATAATAGTCTTGATGATGCCAGTTGTGCCGGCTATCGTACCTGTTAGATAATCAGCGACTGCCATCCAAAATCACGTTAATGCCATCTGCTCTTCACGTTCCGCTTGAATTCGGCAGTTCATTCCTGATTGGTGGAGCTGACCATGACTTTATGGATTTCGTTTTTGTGCGTACTCTTCTTTGGCAGACGTTTAATCGTGGAATGGCCTCCTTTTTCGTTTTTTGAGAGTTTGCTGTCAGATAGTGATCTTAAACTGGCCCTCATTTCAATAAAATAAAACAATCAAGCGAGTTATTTGTGTATGGTTTTATAAAGTTTTGAGGGGTTCAGTTACGCAAGCTGACTTAGTTACCATTTTTCTTATGGGTCTATATATATATATATATATATATATATATATATATATATATATATATATATATTCATATATATATATATATATTCATTATATATAAATATATATAGATATATATATATATATATATATATATATATATATATATATATATATATATATATATATATAAATGTCAAGTCTGACGTGATATGTGAGAACATTTAGCGAACGTGAAACTGAATTTATAAAAACGACAATTAACTTAAGGTGTCAATATCTGAAGCATTAATCCGTAAATAGATTATTTGTCTCGAGTAAACATAGTTGCATACTTAATTGAATTAATTATTGATACATTAATTAAGCTAATGATCAAAAGACAGAGATATATAGATTACGGATTATAAATGATTTATTGAGTAACAAACATAAGTAGTAAGAGGTATTTTTCAAGGGATCAGAGCTACCAAATGTTTAACATAAATGGATTAAACTAAAATAATTCCAGTAAGACGTATGTTTGAATAAATAAGGAATATAGATAAGTAATTATGAAATATCTTTGAGTAAACTCCCTACACTCTCTATAAAAGTTGGAAAAATATTAGAATAAGAATTGCTTAAATTCATATATTTATGCATAATTCATGGAGTGGTTCAATATCTAATTGTATACATATATATATATATATATATATATATATATATATATATATATATATATATATATATATATATATATATAGAAATAATCATCACACAATCACATGTGGAACAGAAATAAATTTTGACTATCAGATCGAACCCAGGTCTTTCAATTGAAAGGCTGGCCTAGTGGGCAGCGCCTTGCCTTCATTTGAAAGACCTGGGTTCGATCCTGATGTGAGTCAGAAATTCATATATATATATATATATATATATATATATATATATATATATATATATATATATATATATATATATATATATATGTATGTATGTATATATAAATGTGTGTGTGCATGTGTTTGTATCTTATTAAATTCACAATGAGTCACTAAACAAAAATTCAGCATAAAAATAAATGAAAGAACGGATAAATTCAATACTCCTACGTACCGTACAGAGCGCCCTCCCAGGCAAGGTAATGCCAACCGCTTTTATCCCGCCTGCGAGGAATTCTCGATCATATAAAATGCATTTGACTTTTCTTCTGTTTCACTTTTAGCCCTTCCATTTCTGGAATTGCGATGGGACGACGCCTTGTCGTTTCAGCTATATTGCTCTCATAGCAATTCGGTTGCTGTTCTGGCGTTCATAAGAATACTGTCTATGTACCGTGAAAGCTATTGTTATGTCCAGTACTTTCAGTGTTTGCGGTAACATTAATTGTACTCGTAGTTTGTGATTCTGCTATTTTATTCTTTTAGTTGAAGGTTAGCAGAAATATATACAGTATATATGTATGTATATATATATATATATATATATATATATATATATATATATATATATATATATATATATATGAAATTTTTATCACACCGTGATTTATATGTAATTATGAAGTTATAAATGCCAGCAATATCATTAAATTCATGTTAATTAGGAATATTCTCCGAAGGAGAATTATCATTTAAGGGGAATTTATATAAGTGATAAAATGAATTTATCACTTATATAAATTCCCCTTCGGTGATAATTCTCCGAGATATTCCTGAGGTAGCGTGAATTTGATATTAAGCGACATTTGTAGCTTCATGATTATATATATATACATATATATATATATATATATATATATATATATATATATATATATATATATATATATATATATATATATATATACTGTATATATTTCCTGTGTGTGTGTGCTCATGAACCCACTGTGTAGAAAACTCCCAAGAATTAGGTCATTATCAGCAAATCAAACCCCCTACACACACTGCGCCACTCACCTTCCTTTCGAGTAGGTCCATCACATATCACCATCGCCGTAAGGGTCATCCTCAATTCTCTCCTCATACACCCATCCTTTCCACATGACTAGATCATCTCAAAAATACTCAGATCCACCACTGCAGCTACTAAACTTTTTACCACTTTAGCGAATTTTCTAGTTCTCGTCATTTCTATTCTTTATATGCCACATTTTCTACGTGAACACTTCATCTCAGTAGTTACAAGTTCTTTGAACTCATTCTCTTCAACTTCCTCACTATACTTTTGTGTATGTGCATACTGTAATTTTATATATATATATATATATATATATATATATATATATATATATATATATATATATATATATATACATATATATATGTGTGTATGTGTGTGTGTGTGTGTGTGTGTGTTATTTAGGACCTTGCTTATAGTTCAACTGATTCCTGGCATTTAGTTTCACAAAAAAACCTATCCCCCACAGCAACTTTAACTCTATCCGGCTTTTCATTACTTCTGTCTGCCATATCCTGCGTTTTCATTTCAAGATTCCTAGCAAGACGCACATATCTCTCTTTCAAGGTCAATTAGGGGCATAATCTCTTACGGTATCTGTTTTTTAAGAACAGCACCATATCAACTTACATCTCTAAGATTCTCTCTGGTAGCCGTGGCTCAGCGTTGGGTCAGCACATTCCTTCTCCCTCGTGGACTCCTCTCCCTGTATCTAACCACAGACAAAGGCCTACTGGAATTAAACATCCAGATCCAAAACTAGACTTTATTTGCAAATTTAACGAAAGTAATTCAGCAAAAGCTACGGACATATAAATGGAAATCATAACTAAAGGAAATTCTGATACACAATCCATCGAATTTATGATTCTAGACCAACCAAAACTAGTGACTAAAACTTCTGTCATCAAATAAAATAAACAGGTCAAAAATAGGTCAAAGTCTAGTATATTCCCAACGAGTACATTCTCGACCTTTACTCAGCAAAACATCTGAAGAAGACAAGCAAAATCTTTGTTAGTTTCCCAAAACACACAAAAAAATACAGATATGGGAATTCCTCCCACGTTATTCAACCATACATGCTTAAACAAGATACATGTTGTAGAAATGGAGAAAACAGTCAACAGTTTGGTAAATAGATATGGTCCTTAACTCGAAACCCAGTATTCAAATCAGTTCTGGTATTGAGCGCAACAAAAGTCCCATTACTTTTCAAAACTTTTCAAAAGGTTCAATGTTGGTCTTCTAATGATTCCCTTTACCCAACCTAATTCCTTCACACCTTGGGACTCCACACAAAGACACGCACAAACACATGTTCCTCACAGGAACCTGGACACTTCCGGCGAACGTACATACAGCGTCATCTCACATAATCCCACGCCTCGAAAATCAAGACACCATCCTTACTTAACGAGGAAATGTGGCAG
>NC_089793.1:40566951-40576951 GCF_040412425.1 Macrobrachium rosenbergii | reverse complement strand
TTTCCGTCGTGTTCCTTTCCGACTCGTTAGACCTAAGCTGCTTATCTTAGTCATTAAACGTACGTACATTTTATGGCCCGAACTGAGATTAACTGACTTGATCATCATCATTTATGTGAATGTATTTTTTCTTTTTACATTACACTACATTCTTCATTTTCTTTTATAACTCGTTATTTTGTGACTTTTCAATGAGAAGAGTTTATCTGCATCTAGGTTACCTGCATAGATATATTTATAATTTTCCTTTAATGTTGATTAATTCATGTTTTCCTTTCAGTTTTCCATTTATATGTGAATACGAATATTTGCTTGCATTTTCTGAATGAACCTGAATTTTTATATAACTGACAGATATATTTCTTTGCTGTTCCTCGCTTATCTTTTCGTGTTTTAGAATTATTCTTTTGTTTTCTCCTGTAATTTTAGTTTTTGCTTGCTATATTTTGCAATTTGCCAATGAGCATAATGATTCGGTCTCACATGCTGATAAATAATAAAACGGTTAATGTGCATATATCTGTGTTGTGTAGCACGCGCGTGCTTAGAAATATATATATATATATATATATATATATATATATATATATATATATATATATATATATATATATATATATATATCTAACTTGGCCAGCATATTATATATATATATATATATATATATATATATATATATATTATATATATATATGTATACATACATATATATATGTGTGTATGTGTGTGTGTGTGTGTAAGGCACCCTGTTAACAGCCATCTGTTTAAAAATTGCTAAGAGCCGAATATTTCTCGAGAAGCATTCAACGGAAATTTCTCATTTTTCATTTTGTTCTTTTTCTACTTTCACTTTCCTTCCGCCATATCGACGTTAGAGCAAATACCCCCCACCCTATTACCCCCGTCTCCCGTGCCCCACTGAATCCCGTCCCCATCCCCACGAATCCCATCCCCAGGCCATCCCGTGTCGAATCCTCTTTTGGCGGGGACACGAGTGAGTCCCCCGCTGGCCCCAAAGAAGCATTACTTGTTCCGATGTTTGTTTGGGAAGCCATTTGCGCTATTAATGTGTTCCCTGTCTCCGCTTTCATTTGGGTTAGTGGTGCTTCTCAGATTAGAGAAAAATAAATACACGTTTTTATTTTTTCTACTTTGTTTATGCGAATGCTTTTACGACCGCGCGTGCGCTTTCTTTTATCCGTCTGGTTCTTTCCAGGATTTTTTGTCATTTCTTTTATTAGCTTTTTGTGTTTCATTTTAATTTCTTATTTTTTCACGCATTCGTTATTATTTTCGAGTTCTTGTGACTGGAGCTTTTCAACTCGACAGATTTGAACAAAATTTTGTTGACATTTCTCATTTTTCTCAAAATTGCTTATTGTACTAAGAATTTTTTTTGGAATAACTTCTAGATGCCTTAGTTTGACATTTTTAATAATCATAATAGGGAGTCGTTTAAAAAAAAAAACTTAACTTAGTCTTTCACACATGCACTCAAACACGCGCGCGCGCTCGTATGTACTCTTGAGCGTGTGTGTGTGTGTGTTTGTGTGAGTGTTTATGCGCCATCGGGATTGCTTGTGGTAAAATACTGAACCGTTGCTTATCCTAAGCTCAGGTTCGCATCATTGCGTCTGGTAGAAAATATCTCCATTTCATTCCCATACTCAGTGGAAAATAATCCAAAACAATTAGGGAGTCGAAAAGGTAAATTTTCATTGCATGATGGATATTGTATTTATATAGATCGGGTGACATTGATCAACAAGACATAACTAATATTCATGAACTAACTTTCTCTAAATAAGTACTCAAACAATTTCATAAACACCCATACTTAAATAAAATCTATGTAAAATTTTATCTAATGTGTATGGCATATAGCTAGAATAAAGGATTCAGTTTAATTCAGTTAGAAAGTGCATGTTGCGTTACTGTCAAAGTTTATTTTTATACTTGTTTTTTATTTGTGTTTTCATTCCCTTACACACTACACTCATAATTCATTTTCAGACATACTCAAATCAGTTTAATTTGTAGCACGACCATTATATTTCAAAGGATCTTAATTTTAGGCCTGGCATTATAAGCAAATCTTTTAGGCTTAATCCTAAGAGGGTGTCGTGGTTAGGGAAAGTCGAGAAAGAGAGAGAGAGGGAGAGAGATAGAGAGAGAAATGAATCCGGATCAAAGGGCTGAGAGAGAGAGAGAGAGAGAGAGAGAGAGAGAGAGAGAGAGAGAGAGAGAGAGAGAGAGAGATTGTGTATTGTTTCTTAAAAACCCATATTACAGTAGACATATGAGAATATGAATGTAAAACATTGATAAATGAGAATAGGAGATAGAAATTAAAGCACTCACAGAATATTTGATAGCATCTACATAAATAGAAAGTAAAAGAAAGCGACAGCCAGAGAATGCAATAAAGATTGACTCCTAGCAATCTTTTATAAACTGGAAGAGAGAGTCCGAGAGGAAAAATGCAATAAAACCTTATGCATGTAAAGATAAAAATGAAAGAGAAGGGAGGGAGAATATTATTGACATTTTGAATGAAAATACCAGTACAAGCGCAGAGAAAGATAGAGAAAATGCATTAAAAACTTCTCTCCGTTCCTCCGTGAAAATGAAAATACTAGCGCTCAGCGGAGGGACTCCTTCATCTACTTTTATTAAGGGTAAAAAAAAAAAGAAGAAGGAAAAACATTCTGCATCTCCGACATATTCTCCATCTCATTAGTTAAGTGTCTACCTGGGCTACGGGGAAAGAGGCGAAAGGTAAAGCATTAGTGTAATAGTCCGGACTCCGGGAAGAAAAAAAAAAAAGAGGGGCTCTCCTCCCCCGCGAGATGATCTCTATAGGGTGTCGACGGTACGGGGGAAAGGGAAGAAAAGTGCTCAGGGATGCTGCGTTTTTTAAAAAGTATTTTTAAATAGTTTGTAAACAAATTTTCAGAGGTGCTGTGCATTTTCCAGTGAAAGTTCAGGGGTGAAGTATATTTTTTGTTGTAAATGTTTTTAGTATTTACGGAGGCATTTGACTTTGTAAGCGATTTATGTTTTTTTTATTTAAGTATTCTGTAATCCATTTCTTTTAAAATGTTTAGAAATCTTGGCCATTTTAAGTGGTTTTAAGTACGCATAGATGCTGTGCTTTTTATTTTAATATATGGTTTAGATATTTATTTGTGCTGTTCAATTTAAGTATCCGATATTTTCAGGCATCCCAGAATGAGATGTGCATTGGTATATTAGCTTTATATATATGTCGGTGTATGTAGTCTTATGTACTCCTCTAGAGTGTATATGTATGTATGTATGTATGTATGTAAATGTATGCTTATATGGAACTGTAGACTTCAAGTATCCTGACTACCGTCACATTTACTAGGTCTGATAAATAATGTAATCGTTCAGAATGTAATGCAAAAATGAGCATCATAATGAAATTCCTCAGGGCCCACTTTAAAGGAAAGATGTCCAAGTGCACCAAAATGAAACACGGCGACCATTTTCCAAGATCGTTTCCACCAACAGCAATCAGTCGACATAATGCTTATCTGAAGTATCTTTAACCTCCAGTTCATTTATGACATCTAATAGTGTCCCAAGGATGACTATCTACCTAAATTCTCCCATCTACAAAAAACAGCTGACTGTATCCACAGGACTGGCACTCCCTATTGAGGCCACATCTGATCATTTGCTGACATTATTTAGCAATAGGTGCAAGAACAGTCAAACAGATTTTTTCATGTATCACTATGTTTCATACAACCTCAGTCAAACTGCATTAGTGTTTCTGGCTGTCACCAAAGTACCTGATCCCACACATACCTGCTTGATGAGAAGCACATTTTACTTGCTATTTAAGTGCTGCTCATGTAGGTAATATTGATTTGTTTAAGCACTGCCTCCTCGTAAAATGATCAAGTCAAGCTGCATTAGAAATTAAAACGCACTGGACGCATCTTACATTGCTACCGTAAAAATCTTCAAGAGTTTGCAGATCACTGTCATCCACCTCAGTCCATTTCTTGCATTACTCTTTCTCTGGAACTTTTCACCATTTAAATTCCTTGGACCCATTCCAATGTCAGTTCTTCCTAATGTAGATGTTTGAATTGTCGTAACAGACGAATGGAATGGAATGGAATATTAAATTTAGGCCAAAGTTCAAGCACTGGGACCTATGAGGTCAATCGGGACAGAAAGGGAAATTGAGAGTGAAAAGTTTTTAAAGGTGTAACAGAAGGAAAACCTCGCAGATGCACTATGAAACAATTGTTAGGAAACGGTGGAAAGTAAGATGGAAGAGAGAGAATATAAATGCAGGTACAGTAATAAGAATGAAAGAGACCGAAGGGATGCTGCAAAGAACCTGAGGGGCTTACAGGTTAAGCACAGTGATACAATAAACTCTGTTCTGCGCCCTTCCTTGCTCAATGTTGTTGAAGAACAGTTACGGCTCTGACGGCAGTTGTCTGTTCGTTTTAGTGTGCTTTCTGTGCCACCGTCTTCATCTAGTCATGTAGGATTCATTGGTATTGGCAGAGAATCGACATAAGAAATTATATAGGAAGGTTCATGCATCGACCTGACGTCCAGCCCATCGTCGATCCACTGCCATTTATATCCTGTGTGATTTGAACACTATGTGCAAAACTATAACTCCCATTATACAATGTCCCATTCCGCCTCAGCTTATCATTCTGACGTGGCTATCTGACCTTTTGCAGGGGTGAATTCTCTACTGGGCAGCTGCAGTGCCATCTGTGTGCGCTTGTGGGGCTGGTATACTCTCCTTTGTGATTTATATCTTAGGTGAAGCCATGGTTTTGTTTCACCACCAAAATTTAGTCTAAATTTCCAGAGATTATCATAGAATATCTTTCATCATAATGTAACATTTACGTGTACTTCTCCAAACACAGAATTGCTGCGTAATACCCTCTCCAAGTTCCACTTGTTAGCCAACATGGTATACCAGGGAGTAGCCTTCTCAGTGCACTTTCAACTTTCAGGAGTTGAGAGTAGTGAGGAGAAGGGTAGATATGGTCTGTCCAAGGGGTGTGACTGACTGCATCAACAATGGTTCTCCCTCAACAATTTCTTTTCATACGTACTAATTAGACTTAGGTACTGTATTAACATTAATAAATATCCAGTTTTCCGGGGCGGAAGCAGTTTCTCCAAGGTATAAACTAAAGGAAATCACACCTAAATCACTAATGCAACAATTTGAAAAGGTATGCGTTTATACGAAGCCTGAATTGTGAGTAGATTTTCTGAGCCCACCAGATATCAGCAAGGGGTAAAACATATTGAATGAGATAAAAACCGTATTAACCCTTTGATTACGGCCGAGATGAGACCTCACACTTACCACAATCCGGAGGGTTTTCAGACGGTAGTCACCCGTAGCATGCTACCAGACGCACGAAATCGTAAACAATCATTGTAATAGCGTTTGTATTTGTTGTTTTGCTGCAAATTAACCTGTTTTATTTATATGATAATATTGTGATAGTAGCGATCCGTGATATAGATATTATGCAATTAATGTAACAACACAAATAAATAAACATAGGATAAGTACTATATATCGGGGTTTAGTGTTGCCAGAGGTATAAGCACTGCACTGATTGAGGATGACAGTCTTCTTTTTTTTTTGTCATTTTCTCTAATTCTGTTTGAACTGCAAAGGACAGCTACATCACAGTTGTGTATTATAGTTAAAAATTATTTGTATATTCGTCAGAAAACTAATCATAAAGAATGTTCATCATTTTTATGGTTCCGCTTACTATTCCACTAGCTGGGCAAAAAAAAAAAAAGAGAGAGAGAGAGAGAGAGAGAGAGAGAGAGAGAGAGAGAGAGAGAGAGAGAGAGAGGCGACAGAATAAAAATTTTTACCTATGATTTATTCCTTCTAATTGTACATCAATAACATTGGAGAGTAAGTAGACACAATCACAATATTGGTTGCAATATTAACCACATTTCTGGGTAATATTTTTATCAATGATCAAGCACCCAGCTGACAAGGGATACGCAATCTAGAAATTCAGATGAATTCTGCAGTGTTTGAAAATGGTTTAAAACCCAGCTTCTTCCCAATATAGCCATCTGCCATCATAGTGTTGGATAACGCTTCTATCATTCAGTTCGAATTAATAAACCTCCGACAATGTCTGCCAAAAGGATGAAGTTAAAGACTGGCTAATAAAAATTAGTAAAGTTGCAAAGACATTCATGTAAAGAAAATGATTACGTGATTGACAGACTGGCAAGAGATCATGGACATAGTGGTTAGGTTGCCTACATATCACTGCCAGTATAATGCAACAGAACTGATATGGGCGCAGGTGAAATCATACGTGGCAAAGAAGAATCATTTTAAAAAATCAGACCTGCTTCCTTTGGTCAAAGAAGCAATTGAATCCATATCTTCTGACAACTGGGCTAATGATGGAGACATGCCGAAGATATAAAAAGAAGATGACGCTTCAAGAGATGTTTGCATTGATAAATATATAGATTCTTTTTGTTATCGATGTAGCATCCTCTGACGAGGATTCTTCATAAGTAATGTCTCCTCATACTTCGATTGTAAATAAATTTATTGCTTTCCTTTGTTGTGTGATATCCTGTTGAACACTGAAATTGAAATAAATTGAAATATAGATCTGTTTTTCGACAGAAAGTGGCAGAAATATCTTTAAAAATCTACATATAACAGAAATGCCACAGCAGTGATGAGTATCATATGACAGTGCTTTAAAAGCACAGGTAAATCTAATACTGTATAAATGTGTAATATATATATATATATATATATATATATATATATATATATATATATATATATATATATATATATATATATATATATATATTGTGATATAGTTTTATAGCTTTGAATTGCTTTCTTTCGTGTGTACAATTGTCTTTCCTCCTTGCTGTATCAAAGTTGAATTTTCACTGTACAGCTATAAAATAGTTCTAATAAACATTCTTTAAATATTGTTACACCCTATATATATATATATATATATATATATATATATATATATATATATATATATATATATATATATATATATATGGGTGTAACAATATTTAAAGAATATTTATCATGAGCTATTTTATAGCTGCACAGTGAAAATTCAACCTTGATACAGCAAGGAGGTAAAGACGGATCAGGCATACACGAAAGAAAACAATTCAAAAGCTCAAAACTATATCACAATTATATGACTTCGATAACAGCAAAAAGGAACAGTAATAAAAACTATAGTAGATGACGTAACTCAAGAACATTGCTCAGTACAGCATCCAAATAAACAAAACTGAAAATGAAAGCACATCTAGGTTTCCAAATTTCTTGCATCTATCATTTTCATATATTGAATTTTTTTTTTTTTTTATCTAAAATTTAAGTGGGACAACAAAACTTCATTCAGAACTTTCTATTATAGTACACGTGCTTGATAACAGGCGCAAACAATGAGAGCTTGAAGTCAGAAGGTTAATGGTCAGTTTAAGAGGGGCAAAGTCTCTTCCTAAAACGGTCGTACTATAGTAACCCCCGCCTTTCTTGTTTACTTGCTAACCTTGTTTACTCTTATTCAGTTTTCATCCTCTGGACTTTACTACTGAAGGTAATCTATTTCTTGTTTTGTCATTGTCATTTTTCAATCTTTAAAGCATGTTAATTTTGTAAGCTCTGTTGTCAGTTTTAATTAGTGTTTTTGTATCTTTTAGCCAGAAAAGATGGGATATGGGTGATCCTGAAGCGCACCTATTAATAAATATATCAATGATGAGCTGACTGTTCTTCCTATCCGTACTCCCTACTATATATATGCATATATGTATATATGTATATATATATATATATATATATATATATATATATATATATATATATATATATTTATATGTATATATATGTATATATATGTATGTATATATATATATATATATATATATATATATATATATATATATATATATATATATATATATATATATCTTTCTATCTATGCATCTATCTCTGTGTCTAACTATCTGTTAATACACACACTAACACACACATATATGTATACATACGTATATATTAACTTTATCACATACACAATTGTTCTGTGCATTAACTAAATTACTAAAAGGACCTCATTCAAACTGGATGGTATCTATAGATACCATGCAGTTTGAATGAGGTCCTAGATACCATGCAGTTTGAATGAGTTAGTAGTATATATATATATATATATATATATATATATATATATATATATATATATATACATCACATCAAGGAAGCAGTGAGGGAAAGGCATCCTCATCATCTACAGTTTATTTTCAATGCCGACGTTCCGCGACGAATTCCAAGTCGCATTTTCAAGGCTATAAAATATAATATAATTTGCGAACATCAATAACAAATTAATGCAATGGCAACAGCTCTTTATGTAGTAAAAATATTTAAAACAAAACACCTCATTCCAAGACAAGTCAATAATGAGTAAAAGGAGTTCACTAAAATCTTAAAACAACCTACCTATATGAAAGAAAGAACAAGACTAACATAAATAAGTACAAACAGAGGAGGAAAACCAGTTGCCCAAACTAGGCTATAAACAATTTCACTGAGGACGATTGAGTATTTAACGACGGCACAGTCTTCCTGATAATTATGGATTCTAGGATGGTTAAGTCGTTGTTGTTCTGCACTCGGCCTAGATGGAAAAATCCTTGCTGTCAATATAAGTTTTACATAATTTTGAATGATTTCGTATATTTGATTGCTCAGGATTAGATAACCTGCTACCTGTTCTATGACTTATGCCCCTGTGGGAATCTATGGACCTTCAACAGCCTCCTCGTGCATCCCACATATGTATATCCCGTGATCACATCCCAGGCAAGTGTACTTGTAAACAACGCTGGACGAAAACAGAGGACTGAGCCGGTCTTTGACTCTGAACAGAGACCCTATTGTTAAGGGATTTTTTCGGGATGATTTTCAGGTTTAAAGCTGGAAAACTCTTTTTGAATAATGGCTGTGCATTTTCTCCTAAAAGTATCATCATGCACGAAAGGGAAACTTGCATACATCTTTAGTTTCGGCACAGTCGATTCAGGTGTTGCCGAGTCATTTTCTGTAGTAGCAGTTTATTTAGGGATCTGAAAAAGTCGATGGAAAACAATTATTATTGAAATATTTCACTAAAAGGATATCTCATCGTGGAAACTCTTCCAGTTTGACGAGTGGGTGTAAGCCCTATGGAGGAGGTTAAAATAGAGTTCAGTTTCAAATGAAAGAAACACGAACTATAAAAATTCATTCCCAAACCAGTAAATGTATTTTTCTATACACACCTGTGTAAAAACCTGAGTCACCTCTGGAAATAATAAGATCAAGGAAGGGGAGTTTGTTATTTACCTCCTTCTCCATAGCGAACCTTATGTTTGGATGTTGTCGGATGACGAACTCCAGAAAGGACTCTGCATGACATTCATGACGAAATAGGAGAACGTGTCGTCAACATATCTTCGATAAAAAATAGAGGGCGGAACCTAATGGGACATTCTTCTATTATGCGCTCCTCCAGGAGAGCACATGAAGATGTTAGCAAAAATTGGACCAAGTGGTGATCCCATACCATCCCTTCAGTTTGTTTATACAAACTGAAGGCAAAGGTCGTGTCCAGCACGGCCAGCTCTAAAAGTTGTTTAAAAATGTCCTACTAAAATTATTAAAAATTGCATCTTCATCAGTAAAAAGTTTGCTTAATATTATCTCAGTATTATTATTATTATTGTTATTATTATTATTATTATTATTATTATTATTATTATTATTATTATTATTATTATTATTGGAGAAGCAATTCCACAGTTATGTATATGTACATATATTTAAAGATAAATATACAACTGTGGATTTGCTTCTTCATTTTAAGACTCATGCTACTATGAGTATTTTTTTTTA
>NC_089793.1:40561951-40564451 GCF_040412425.1 Macrobrachium rosenbergii | reverse complement strand
CCAAGTAATGGTTATCGCGATGTTGAAATGATCTAAACCTTCGAGTTTTCCTGAAGACATTTTGGAATCCTTCAGTCTCCGGCTCCTGGAAGGACGAGAGAAATGCCATTCGCGCATGCGCCGAGCTTCAAAGTGTCAGAACAATCTCGAGATGCTTCAAATCGTCTGAAGCCTTCGGAGACAGAAAGTGTCAGTTTTGAAAAGTAGGGTAAGAGAAAGCAAAGAGTATTGGTGAGGGGGAAGGTCCGACCCTTCCTCAGGGCCGCTTCCTTCCTGGAAAGGGCCAAGGAAGCAGCCTATGGGCCAATCTGACCCTTCCATGGAAAAATTTGTCCTGAAGCAGGCCTTAAGGATTGGCCCAAAAGCCTACAAGGCTTGCCAGTCTTTGAGGGCAGCCTTGAAGGGAAGGGTCCGGACCCAGAGGCTGCTTCCTCGGAGGAAGGCAGGTATCCTGTCAGGCTGGGGAAGCAGGCCTGGAGAGGCCCAAGAACTTCAGGATGAGGCCCAAAGTCTCTCTCTTGAGGCTGGCCAGTCTCTTGAGGGCAGCCTTGAAAGGAAGGGTCTGACCCTTGAGAGGCTGCTTCCTCGGAGGAAGGCAGGTATCCCTGCCAGGCTGGGAAGCAGGCCTGGAGAGACCCAAGGCCCAAAGAACTTCAAGGATGAGGCCCAAGGAAGTCCCCTCCAAGGATGGCCAGTCTCTTGAGGGCAGCCTTGAAGGGAAGGTCCGACCCAGAGGCTGCTTCCTCGGAGGAAGGCAGGTATCCTGCCAGGCTGGGGAAGCAGGCCTGGAGAGGGCCCAAGAACAAGGATGAGGCCCAAAGTCCTCCTGGATGGCCAGTCTCCTTGAAGGGCAGCCTTGAAGGGAAGGCCCCAAAAGCCTCTGACAGCCAGAGGCTGCTTCCTCGGAGGAAGGCAGGTATCCTGCCAGGCTGGGGAAGCAGGCCTGGAGAGGGCCCAAGAACTCAAGGATGAGACCCAAAGTCCTCCAAGGATGGCCAGTCTTTTGAGGGCAGCCTTGAAGGGAAGGGTCGACCAGAGGCTGCTTCCTCGGAGGAAGGCAGGTATCCTGCCAGGCTGGGGAAGCAGGGCCTGGAGAGGGCCCAAGAACTCTCAAGGATGAGGACCAAAAGTCCTGCCAGGATGGCCAGTCTCTTAAGGAGGGCAGCCTTGAAGGGAAGGGTCTGACCCAGAGGCTGCTTCCTGGAGGAAGGCAGGTATCCTGCCAGGCTGGGCCTAGAAGAACAGGCCTGGAGAGGGCCCAAGAACTTCAAGGATGAGACCCTGGGAAAGTCCTCCAAGGATGGCCAGTCTCTTGAGGGCAGCCTGAAGGGAAGGGTCCGACCCAGAGGCTGCTTCCTCGGAGGAAGGCAGGTATCCTGCCAGGCTGGGGAAGCAGGCCTGGAGAGGGTCCAAGAACTTCAAGGATGAGGCCCAAATTCCTCCTTGAGGCTGGCCAGTCTCTTAAGGCTGGAATCTTGAACTTCAAGGATGAAGGGTCTGGACCCTTGAAGGAAGAGGTCAGAGAGGCTGCTTCCTCGGAGGAAGGCAGGTATCCTGCCAGGCTGGGGGAAAGTCCTATGATTACCAAAGGGCCTGAAGAAGGTCCGACCCAGGGGACCAAGAACTTCAAGGATGATGAGGCCCAAAGTCCTCCCAAATGTCCCTCAAGGGCTGGGAAGGTCTGAGTCTCTTGAGGGGGAAATGGGCCTGGAGCCTTCAAATGAGGGGATGGTCTTGGCAGCCTTGAAGGGATGGGTCCGACCCAGAGGCTGCTTCCTCGGAGGAAGGCAGGTATCCTGCCAGGCCTGGGGAAGCAGGCCTGGAGAGGGCCTGAAGAACTTCAGGGATGAGGCCCAAAGTCCTCAAGGATGGCCAGGATGGCTCTCTTGAGGGCAGCCTTGAAGGGAAGGTCCGACCCAGAGGCTGCTTCCTCGGAGGAAGGCAGGTATCCTGCCAGGCTGGGGAAGCAGGCCTGGAGGAGGGCCCAAAGAACTTCAAGGATGACACCCAAAGTCCTCAAAGGCTGGCCAGTCTCTTGAGGGCAGCCTTGAAGGAAGGGATCCGACCCCAGAGGCTGCTTCCTCGGAGGAAGGCAGGTATCCTGCCAGGCTGGGGAAACAGGCAGGCCTGGAGGATGGCCCAAGAACTGGCCAGTCAGGCGGCAGATGTGAGGGCCTTGAGAAGGCCCGCCAAGACTGGCCAGTCTCTTAACCTCCCCTATCTGGTGTTTGGGTCTGGAAGACCCACCCTACGGGATTTTTTCATTTTTAGATAATTTTATTTAATAATCGTTTTTAGTTGATTCTATGATTACCAAAATATGGGAAATTATTAATTATTTTAATTTTCATTAGCCCTCTTGATTACGGCCGAGATGAGACCTCACACTTACCACAATCCGGAGGGTTTTCAATCATTGAATGACGTTTGTATTTGTCAGGTATTTATATGCATGCCACCAAACGTGCCTGGAAATCGTAAGTACAATCATTGTAATAGC
>NC_089793.1:40541951-40556951 GCF_040412425.1 Macrobrachium rosenbergii | reverse complement strand
TCTCAAGCCGTAGTCCAGTAATCTACGATGCGATGTTTAATGCGACATGATCATAATCACACAAAGCCGTATCATTTTATCCTCCACAGTAACCTGAGCAAATTTTTACAAAATACTTTGGCACTGTATCTCTAGCGTATCAACAAGGAATCTCTGATAACGGTTTGTCTCTTCAGCAATCAGGCCCATAAATTCGTTGTCGAAAACCCAAAAAAAATAGTCTACTTCCTTTGAATTTCATTCACATTACATTTCGACGTAATGCCACTGCACTGCTGTCAAATATGAAATCTCTGGGCTGAAATTGCTGGCAGCCCACTCCACTCAAACACCTGGGTCACTTCGCTGTCTCCCGCCTTCTTTTTGACACCTTGGCTTTCATTTGTAGGTGGCAGATTTTACATCATTTCACTGTCAGTTGATATTTCATCACTGTCTCTTGTACCAGGACCATAATTATCCATTTCATTTCCTTTTCTTAAATCCGATTCATTTTCATATCCAGAAAAACTGAGTCGACTAAGGTCTATAAAATAGTTATCCTCGTCGAGATTCTCTTCTCTCGATCTGCCGGCCAAAGACTCGAGGATGTCGTTTTTAATTGACCCCTCCTCCTGTGACATCTTGATGAAGACTAATGAATTTTACTGAAACACGTGAATTTATATAATTCACCGTATGGCAACTTAACAGACTGTTACCATATCAAAAAAAAGAGGCCAGTATTTCAATCATCAGTCCTTCTAAAAGGAAATTACCGGTGCTCGTATACGACACAATTGTTGTTCCGGGCCAGTTTATTAAATAAAACATTACGTTATTATGAAATCAAAGGTTAAAACGAACAGCTGAACCGCTCCCAGTGAAAAATGTTTGAATTTTGACCAGCCAGATGGCAGCCATAATGGAAGAAATTTCTCATCTTTTTTAATCAAAATTGATATTTCATAATAATTAATCTTTGGGAATCATTTGCATCCAGTATCATGATTAAATCACTGTTTTAATGGATTATACAAAGTAACAAAATACCTGACATAAGCAGTATTTTTCAACATGTATTAAGATTCATTTAAAAAGATGAGGCCAGTGGGACAGGCAGTATAATACCCTTATATGACAATATCCTAATAAAAGCAAGAATGGTGAGAGAGAAATATTGAGGTTTAACTCGAAAGGAAAGGTAAAAACTTATGTAAACCTGATGACTATAAAAGCGTTTGCTAAAGCCAAGCCACATAAATCAAAAATCTTATTCATAAAAATGCTCTTTTCAGTGTTGGGAGGACTTACAGCCAAACTAGTTTCATTGTTTTTCAAACCCAGCGTCCCAGTCGAGTAACTTCCAGATACTTATTTCTAATGTTTAGATAAACACAGGCAGATAACTTCAATGGAAAGCTCCTGAAAAGCGTTCAATCAGGTTATGGGATTCAAACCGGTTATTCTAATTGCAAGGTGAGGGTCCCAACCAGGATATGAATAATGTCTTCTCATATATATAAATATATATATATATATATATATATATATATATATATATATATATATATATATATACATATATATAAATATATATATATAAATTATATTTGTGTATACAATGTATATATATAAATATATATATACATACATATATACATATATATATGTATGTATTTATATCGCCATATATATATATATTGGCATATATAGAAAGCTCGATGGCTCATTGGTAGACACAAACTCCAGACTTCCATAGAAGTCTATGGCGAGTTTTTAGTTAGACCGGTCAAAGAGGTGGACACTTTGCTATCGTTCGGCTGACACCCCGGGTTTCCGATATCAACGGATTACTGTTTAAAATGCAAATGGTGTTACAGATTGATACATAAAAACAATAGCCTGAAAAACCAACACTTTCGAAAAAACATAACAGACACCTCAAAAATATGATGTATCAACTATTCAGCCCAGTTCTCTCAAACTGGAGAACATCAGGGATCTTTCAGTAACATTTTTGTCCCACTGTTGAGCGAAAAAATGCACTGGCTAAAGGCTACGAACTCAAGAAAAGGTATTTAATATATATATATATATGACAAATTACGTGGGTAGAAAGGCATATATATCGATATATGGCATATATATATATGTTATATATCTAGGGACATCAGGATCCATGTTAGAACCGAAAAAATGCAGCCACAACAACTCCCTGGATGAAACGGGATCATGTGACTGTTGTATATCCACGAAAACGCGTGACATTCCAAGAATTCCTGTTGAAGGTTATATTGTATATTGTTCTGAAAATGAAGAATTGGCCGCTTAGGAATTACTGTGTAATGACCGAATGTCGATTTGTCATCGATTATTTTTTTTCACGAATTTTCTGCTTTGAGCTAAAAGCAAAGACTTGATTCTTTATTTAGCGTTGTATACCGTTGCTGGGAATATGTATAATGAAGAGTGTATATATGTACACTGATTATGTAGTTGAAAAACTGGTGAAATATGATGTAAATTTGTGGTATCATTTTGAATGTTTATACACATTCCCCAAGATATAATGCAGTATATATACGCCATTATAGGACGGGTCATATATATATCTTCTCTCAGACTGTGTGTGTGTGTCCCCAGACCCCCAAAGTTCGTTGTAGTGACAGCGTGCCTGTAGGTGAATGTCGAGAGGTCTAGCAAAGAACTGGCGATAAATTTTTTTAAAATATTAATTCCATATGATATTAAATGAATACAACAGTAATGAAATTTGGATAAGCGTCAATTGCATACTGTTTTCCCATTGATTTCGTAAAAATAATTATTAATATAAAATTTAAGTAGTAAATAGACTCGCATCTTATTTATTAAATAAGATGAGTGTGTGTGTTTTAAATTTATTAACATAACACTTACATATATATATATATATAATTAAATATATACCCTAAACCACATAAGCATAAATAAATGTATGTATATATATATGTGTGTGTATGAGTGTGTATGTGTGTATATACAGTCCTATACATATATATATATATATATATATATATATATATATATATATATATATATTAATACAACCTAAATGTGTGTGTGGAGTAATATTTATGGTACATAACCTCTGTATAATTCCTCGTTTAAAGTGATATTAAATCATCAGATATTCAATATTCATTGCATAACGCAAGTGAACCAGTTTTGATTGAAATTGTTTTGGACATTATTACTAATGGTTTTTGTAATTACTTCATAGTGTCCAGGAAATCTTATATTCGCTGTGTAACGAATGTTAATGAAAATCCGAAATCGGTTTGTTTCAATATCGGATATGATTTGAATACTGACACATATTACATAGTGTGTTCTTTTGGAAGAAAGGAACGACTTTTCGTTGGGAACCAAAACAACAAATAAACATGGTGCAGTCGTATTTGTAAAGGGGTAAAGAAGGGATAGAAAAAGTATACCTTAGTTTAACCAGACCACTGAGCTGATTAACAGCTCTCCTAGTGCTGGCCCGAAGGATTAGACCAATTTTACGTGGCTAAGAACCAATTGGTTCCTTAGCAACTGGACCTACAGCTTATTGTGGAATCCGAACCACATTATAGCGAGAAATGAATTTCGATCACCAGAAATAAATTCTTAATCCTTTAGCCGGCCGGAGACCTCTCGAACCCGGCCTCAGCGAGCTTATTTAGCCCACAACTCTGTGTTTGACTAACGAAGAAACTTAGAAGGGATAGAAGTAGACAAAAAGCAAGGAAGGGAGAAAGAAGAAACAAAAGAAGAATACGAAAAAGGAAGCAGAGAAGAGAGAGGAAAGTAAGAATGAAACGATGAGAAAGAATGGAACAAAAATAAAAAAATCAAGTGAAAAGAAGAAGAAGAAGAAGAAGAAGACGAAAAAGAAATATAGATCGTTAACATCAGGAGTGACTCACATCTAACTATTTCGGGGCCTTAATGGAAGAAATTGAATCGTGAGCAAGAGTGCGAACGAAACCATAAAAAAATATTGTTAATAAATACGAAATGAGCACAAATCCGTGAAATAGGTTTTTTTCTCAAGGACTTCGCCGACGCCATTAAAACCAGATCTTTTTCTGATGCCCGCTTGCAGTAGCATGCGTTGCGGGCGTGGCGATCAGTCACGCCCAAGCGAAGCAAGGTTGATTTCTTTTTCAAGAGGGGAAAGAAGTTGCTAGAAATTCTGGCATTAATATCAGTTTTAGTCGTTTTTAGTTACTCCATCATTTCTGTCAGCTAATTTTTTTTCTTGTGTGTGTCCACCTACCCATATAATCAGTCCATATTCCTCAGACGCAGTTGTATTATCCAAGAAATTTGCACAAATATCTTTTAGTCTTTGATTTATTTCTCTCAACAAACTATTTATGTAAATATAAACAAGTAAAAAATGGGCCGAAGTTTCTTCGGCGCAATCGAGCCTTCTGTATAGCCGCTACAGTGTATAATCAAGGCCACCGAAAATAGACCTATCTTCCGGTGGTCTCGGTATAATGCTGTATGAGCCGCGGCCCATGAAACTTTAACCACGGCCCGGTGGTGGCCTATCCTATATCGTTGTCAGAAGCACGATTATGGCTAACTTTGACATTAAATAAAATAAAAACTACAAGGCTAGATGGCTGCAGTTTGGTATGTTTGATGATTGGAGGGTGGGTGATCAACATACCAATTTGCAGCCTTCTAGCCTCAGTAGTTTTTAAGATATAAGGGCGGACAGAAAAAGTGCGGACAGAATAGAGTGCGGGCGGACAGACAAAGCCGGAACGATAGTTTTCTTTTACAGTAAAATAAAAGCCAGGACGACGTACCTCAACTTTCTTTATAACATACCTGTACACAAAACTAGCTCTCTTACTCACCATCTTACTCAGGTATAAATTCGTCATAAAAATTTCAGCATATTTTGCATCACAACTTAATAGATTCTTTCAGAAGAATTCTTTTTGGTTAATTATACCAGATGATTTTAATTTATTCTTAGCGATATTGCAAACTGTTACATGGCATATTTATTCAATACATGTTCTCTAAATTCACACAGCTCTTTCCATATTAAAGCTTCTGTCATCATTAACGGTTTCTTAGTCAAACTTAATTCATGTGATGGAAGATGGAAGAATGAAATGGGTTTCATACGTAGATGAATTTGGGAGTAAATGTGACGTTTAATGATAGGATAAGAGATAAAATGATTGAAGAACAATTAAAGTATGAAAGACAGTGACATTGCAAAAGCTTTGGAAGGAAAGAGGTCTGTTTAAGCAAAAGCTAGGATGTATGAAGTAATGGTTGAACCAATTCCTCCTTTCTAGAGGTAAAGTATGGATTTTGAATGTGAATGTAGGAAGAATTTGGAGGCTTTAAATTAATTGTTTGTGTGCTATATACACATGAAAATGGCTGAAAAGGTGAGAAATGCAGAAGTACGACAAAAATGTATTAAAAAATGGACCTGATCGTTTTGAGGTAGTTTGGTCATGTGGAAAGAATGGAGGATAAATGATAAGGGAAAAATGAGCATGGATCGGGTGGTTCTGGAGAAGAGGGAAACCGGGAAACTTAGCTAGATGGGGTGAAGGAGTTAATGGGAGGGAAGGCCTTAACATCCGTGAATCCACAACAGTGAAAGATAGAAGTGAGTCTCGTTCCGTACTGGGTGGTAAACACACTGCTGATGAGCTTTCTCTGTAGGAATATAAAACAACTGATATTCTAAAAATATTTTGCACATGGACTGTTGTCTTGATATCTTTTCGAACCGCCAATGGGTGGGTCAAACTGAACTTTTGTGTGTGTACGTGTGTAGATATACACGCTGAGAGCCGAAATGTTCTACCCACTCTCTGGCACCTCTCCTAAGAGGGGGACTAAGGTGTATGGTATTATCTAAGTATTATATATATATATATACATATAAAAAATATATATATATATATATATGGTATAAGGAATATACTTTTTGTTTATATATATATATATTTATATATATATATATATATATATATATACATATATATTAAGGAGAATTTATCACATACACAATTGTTCTGTGTATTAGCAGAATTATTAAGAGGACTATTCGTTGATGGATAATTAAGGAGTTATTCAGGTGTTACAGCTGGCCCTCTGCAGCATATTAACTTCATCCGCATAATACTTAGAATAATGTGGACCGTTTGTCCAAGAAAGCTTGTAACTCCTTTTTTGGAATAAAAACTCTATTAAATACCATCCAGCTTGAATGACCTGTTAGTAATATATATATATATATAGTATATATATATAAAGTATATATATATATATATATATATATTATATATATATACATATATACATGCACATATATATATATATATATATATATATATATATATATATATATATACAATGTACATATAAATGTGTGTGTATTTATACACACACACACTACATTATATATATATATATATATATATATATATATATATATATATATGTTATATATATATATATATATATATATATATATACATATATATATATATATATATATATATATATATATATGTGTATATATATAATCAGTAAGCTACAAACGTCCCTCTAATATCCAATCTACCTACCTCGGAAATAACATATTTTCATATGTTACCGAAGGGGAATTTCTTTTAGTTGATAGGTACTCCGGTCCCGTGGGCTCGAACCAACGAAGACAGGAACTCAGGACTACAGTGGACGCATCAACCCAATCGGCCACAAGTGAGGTATAAGTGGGATATCGGCTCCCATGAACAAATTGCAGCTCCGTCGAATCATCAGTGTTTTTATTTTATTGAAACGATATCCAGCCATGATTGTGCGTCTGTCGAACGCAACAACACTGGTCACCACGCAGGCAGTGGCTGAAAGTGATTATGGCAGCGTGGGGTGGGGTCCATTATACACTGCTACAGAAAACTTGACTTGGGAAATCAGACATTTTTTACATATGTTTAAGGGGAATTTTAGTTGATAATCTTTGCCGGACGTGGGCTCGAACCAACGAAGGACAGGAACTCAGGAGCGAATGTGATAAAGTCATAACATGGCTCCTGAAAAACTCGACAAACGCATTATACGGTCAACATGGCAGAAATTCCAAGTGATATCGTTTCACAAAATTAATCAACTGAGTTCGACGGGTGATTTGCACATGGGAGCCGATATCCACTTATACTGCTCACTTGTGGCCATTGGGTAATGCCCACTGTAGCAAGAATTCCTATCAACCCATTGGTTCTGAGCCACAGGACAGGCGTATTATTATCAACTAAAAATGGCACGGTAATAACATATGAAAATATATTATTTCCGAGGTAGAGCTAAATTGGATATTAAAGTCACGTTTCTCCAGTGATTGTATATAATGCAAGAATTGGATGTGATAAAGTCATGGTGTATATATATTGAAGCAACTTTAGTATGATTGCACAGGACATTCCATTGGATGCGTTACACTATTTGAATTGAAGGGCACAAAATACCAATTAAAACATTTTACGTTCTTATATACAGTATGTATATATACTCAGTTCGCCAACCTTTTACGTTCCAGGCTCAACCTTTGTTGCTTCTTTATCACCTGCCACGACACCTTTTGCGATGTGATCAAGGCTGGTTATCGATTCGGAAACTGAAAGAAAAAATCCAATGAGAATTGAACCACACGATAATTGGGCTGCTGAATTGTTTACAACACCCTGCCAGCAAGTTGGGAATAGCAGATTCAGGAGTGACTGAAATGTTAGTATGTGTTTGAGCCCTGGCTTATTGCAGCTCGGTTTTGTTGTTAACTTACGTCCAATAACAAGGGCAACTTAGAAGAATAAGGATATATAGCACCAATAATATATATATATATATATAGGGGTATATATTATATTATGAATAAATTTTTAACATCACATCTTTACCAGGCTGCTTGCAAGTGATAAACGTACTACATGGTTAAACTATGAGAGGTGGGTTGATATCGATTCTCAATACAAATACCTGAGTTCGACGGGGATTTGTAGGTGAGAGTCGGTATCAAATTATTCACTTGTTGGCCGTGTGGTTAAAATTGTCAACAAACTAGTCCTGAGTTCTGCCTTCTGTAGTTCGACACCACGAGACGACGAACTTATTGTCAACTAAAAATTCTTCGGGCAATATATATATGAAAATATATTATTCCCAGGTAGAGTGAATTGATATATAAAGGACGTTTGTAGCTTACAATGCATACGAGTACACACACACATATACATATATATATATATATATATATATATATATATATATATATATATATATATATATATATATATATATATATATATATGTGTGTATATATATGTCTATATACATATGCACACACACATAATATAAAACATATATATATATATATATATATATATATATATATATATATATATATATATATATATATATATATATATATATATATATATATATATGTTCTGTGTATAACCTTATTGGTTTACAGATAATAAACTCGAGCTTCATACTTCGTAACTGACATCAAAGTCTGGTTTTTTCCTTCTTTTTTTGAGCTGACGGTAGATATCTACAGCTGATATCACTGAGTCGAACGGTGATTGACCGAAGTGTATATGTTAACAATTTAATGATAATTTCTACCAGATATGCGTGTATTATTTATAACTGAAAATATGTTCTTATAACTTCTTGGATTTCTCTTGATATACGCTCTTCACTACTAAGCTTGGTTCCAAATTTGAGGCATTCGAAAGTTTCAATTTCTCCTTTCCAGTAGTGATACATCACAATCCACTGACACACATGATTTTTTTAAAACAGCAATTTTATGTAAGCATTAAGACGTATTCGAATATTGAATTTTACCGTACTTGGTTTATAGCAGTAAATAGATCTATACAGTACAGAAATATGGTATGGACTATATATATATATATATATATATATATATATATATATATATATATATATATATATATATATATATATATATATATATATATATATATATATATATATATATAAGACAGTAGAATGATGTTTTTAATCGTTTTTGCAGCTATACTGTCCATAACAAAAATACCACATACGTTCTATAAACAACCGAGCAAATACAGACAAATAAAAGGAGTAAATATTTGAAATATATACCCTTTATAATAAACTTTCAAACAGATAAGATTGTGTTTTGCTCTTAGTAACACATGTACACAACAAATGGTAATGACAGTAAATGAATAAATGATCAAAATTGAAAAACTAAGAAAAAAATCTGTAGATTAGAATTGAGAATTGCAAGGGGAAAAAAAAGAAAATGTTGAATTTGGAATTTCTAAACAATCAACCCCTTCCCTAACAAGAAGTTATTTGGGCCAAGTCTCCACAATTTTCGTAAAGATTCGGAATTTTCACTTGAGGCTGTCTGGCCGGAGGTTGACCGTGAGACCAATGGCAGATATCGTGGATTCCCTGTTTTTATTTGAAGCAAAATTAATTTAATAATGTTTTTTCCGTTTACATTTCTTCCATACAGGTACTCTCTAAAACTGGAAAAGATTGAGTTGTAATAATTACATAATCCTTAATCAAATAATCAGAATTTTCGGTCTTCTTCTTTCCATCATAATCAGAAGAATTAACTTAAAAAGAAAGCAATCTTGCATCCAGTGAAAAATATTTTCGTTTTTTTCACTCTAATTAATTCCAACTGTCAATTTTGGAGTACCTGGGGAAAAATTCCATACCCTAAAGTCCCTATCAGGCTTCACAAAATGTCTTATAAAAATTGCCCATCAAATTCATAAGCATTACCTTAGTGAATTTTGAGAATTTTGCATCCAAGAACCAGACTTAACTCTCTAATGAGGAAATTCATATTTGTCAGGCTTTGGTCATCACTTGAGTCCTTGAGAAAATAAGTTTATGTCCAACTTTTCAAACATTTTGTTTTGAAAATCTTGATCCACCCAAGGTGTGCTGTTTCCATAACGTTGTGAAGAAAACATCTACTCAGAAGCCGTGATGATTGGTGTTTTATCGAGGGATTGCTGGATGATTTTCATGAAGCAGAATCATTGCATATATATATATATATATATATATATATATATATATATATATATATATATATATCAAGCGGTTTGATACATAGTGGATATATATATACAATATATATATATTTTATATATATATATAACTGACCAACCCGGTATATCCAGAAAAACTCTGGAATGGCATTCGATAAACTACCTCTCTCTCTCTCCCACTTTTTCTCCCAAACACTCTGCTTTCTCTTCTTCCTCCTCACTCTCTTTTCTCACACTTTCCCGGTGCACCTGTTCACTATCATAGAATTCAACAACCTAAGGTCCGTGTAATCACAATAAAGTTTACCTGTCATTTCTTCTGTCAGTTCATCGAAACTGCCATTAAAACTTACATGTAGGCAACAGTTTGTGGGTGGAAACAGTCAACTCATCAGAACGGATGAACTGATGGTATTACCTAAATATCTTTCTGATGACTGACAGTTAATTGCATATGTGACAAGTTAGCACCAATTTCGAGACGGTTTGTCGCTGTATTTCATCTGGGAAGCATCTCAGACTCTCTGATCAGAATATAAATAAATTATGTATGGGAGTTATTTATTTCACTGTAAGGCCCTTCAGTGCTATTTTTAGGCCATTATAAGTCCAATCATACAATAAAAATCTAAAACAATATTTCCATGTGATACAGACAATTTCGTATAGGCCTAGGCCAATGATGTCGTTTTATATGTGTTACTATAATGAAAGTAAATTTCACTGCCCAATTCATAAAAAACGGAACCAACCCCTCAGTTCTAATTTGAACTCATTCATTAATATTGTATGAGAATAGACATGTTTTTTTTAATTAGAAATATTTAGTCTATATTCTGTTATGCCTTTTTACTTATTTCCTATTTTTAAATGAATTGTTGCAATAGTTAGCCTTCCACCCCCTAATCATATTATGAAAAAAGTGGCAAAACACTCCTATATGGCTAACTTCAACTCATGATATGTATTTTTATATTGATTTTGTGGATGTTTTTAACATAACATAGTAAATTACAACTCATTATCTTTACAATGACATCTAATTCCTTAACGTAGGATTGTGTATAAAGTTATATGTATGGCATCTATAAACTTCGTCAATTCGTACAATAACATAATCATGAATCAAACAAAATCTTACCCTTCTTGGAGGAATGTTAGGTAATTGGTAATTTATTGTTTGGAATAAATACGGGTTGATAAAAGATAGAAATGAATATATATCATTCTAATATATAATCATAAACAATAATTTTATTTTCCTAAATGATGGGAATACTTTTCCTTACTGTGTATGATTACATCAGCAAAAGGTATGAATTGACGTGTTGTGTAAGCTTGTTCTTCCTACATGATGTAGGTGATCATGTAATAAATGACGAAGGATCGTGCGGTAATCATTTAACACTGTACGCAAAAAGGGAATCAGTTTATCTGCTTATTATTGTTTGAGTGATGCCTTGAGAGAGAGAGAGAGAGAGAGTTTGGTAGCGGTTTGTGCTGGCTGAAACTGTTGCATTTAGCCAGTACTACACTTCCGCAGACTCAGCTTCACTTACTATGGAAAAAATTATTGTTATAGGTTTTCAAGGTAGATTTGATCGAGGTAATAAACAATTATATTAATTATTATCATAAATTATGATCAAAATTCACATAAATTCTGATCAATAATTGATGTTATAGGGGATTGCTGTAGGTTAATCATCGTTGTTGTAGGTTAATCATTCTTCTGACAGCGCCAGAATAAAAGGTGAAGCGTCAGGTGAAAAATAACAATAAACCCAGAAAACTGAAGGAAAAGGTGACGTAAAAACGAAAATTTAATTTGTTATATCTATGTTTGTATGTCTGTCACAGGGCAGAGGTTTAATTTTGAGCTATAAACCTTTCTGGGGTAACATAGAGGTTGTGTGCAAAATTTTGTCTGGGTCTGTCAAGCGGTTTGGATTTCAATAGAAGCCAAACAAATGTACAGACATTCATTGTTTTATATATATACGAGTATATATATAGATATACAAGCTGACCGACCCGGCGCTGCCCAGGAAAACTCTGAATGACATTTAGTAAACTCTCTCTCTCTCTCTCTCTCTCTCTCTCTCTCTCTCTCTCTTTCTCCTCCCTAACACCCCCTCTTCTCTATCTTCTTCTCCTCTTGCTTTCATTTTCACTCTCTCCCAACACACCCATTCACTATTATAGAATTCAACAACCTAAGGCTTTGTATTCATGATCAAGTTTACCTGTCATTTCTTCTGCCAGTTCATCGAAACTGCAGTTAAAACTCACATGTAAACAACAGTTTGTGGGCACATACTGTCCAATCACCAGAACGGATGAACTGATGGTATTACCTAAATATCTTCCAACCAACTGACAGTAATTGCACGTGGACAGGTTAGTGCCACTTTGTGACAGTTTGCCATCATTTACTTCGGGGAAACATCTCAGATGCTCTGACTGTGAATATGAATAAATTATGTATAGGCCTAGGCCAATGATGTCTTGTTATGATATGCGTTACTATAATGCAAGTGAACTTCACTGTCCAATTCGTAAAAAACTGAACCAACCACTCAATTCTAATTTAAACTCATTCATTAATATTGTATGAGAATAGACGTCTTTTTTAAATAAGAAATATTTAATCTGTGCTCTGGTACGCCTTTTTACTTCTTTCCTGTTATAAAGTGAATTGCTGCAAGTTAGCCTTCCACCCCCTCACCATATTAAGAAAAAAAGTGGCGAAGCACTTTCCTATACGGCTAACTTCAACTCGTAATATGTATTTTTTTATATTGGTTTTAAGGGCTTTTTAACATAACATAATAAATGCCAACTCATTATCTTTACAATGACATCAAATTCATTAACGTAGAATTGCGTATAAAGTTACACGTAGGGCATCTATAAACTTGGTCAATTTGTACAATAATGTAATCATAAATCAAACAGAATCTGTCCCTTCTTGGAGGAATGTTAGGCAACTGAACTTATTGTTTGAATAAATACACATTGATAAAAGATAGAAATGAATAGATATCATTTTAATATCTAACCATAAACAATAATTTTATTTTCCTAAATAATGGGAATACTATTCCTTACTGTGTATGATTCCATCAGCAAAAGGTATGAATTGACGTGTTGTGTAAGCTTGTTCTTCCTACATGATGTTGGTGATCATATAATAAAGGACATAGGATCGTATGTAGGACCATTTTAACATCATATGCAAAAAGGGAATGTGCTTTGTTTACTTATTATAATGATATTACGTCTTCAACCACATGTATGAATGGCTGGGCAAATGACTTGTGATTATTACTTTTCGGATGATGAAGCGCTTGTCAGATGTCACGTATGTAAAATTTGGTCAGTTTGTACAACAACATATTCATGAATCAAACAAAATCTTTCCCTTCCTGGAGGAATGTTAGTCAATCGGTTATTTATTGTTTTGATTGAGTGCTTGTTGATAAAAGATAGAAATGAATATATATCATTCTAATATAAAAGTATAGTTTATACTTTTATTCTCCTAAATGATGGAAATACTATTCCTTACTGTGTATGATTACATCAGCAAAAGGTATGAATTGACGTGTTGTGTAAGCTTGTTCTTCCTACATGATGTTGGTGATCATATGATAAATGACATAGGAACATGTGTATGCAAAAAGAGCCTGTGTTTATTTACTTATTATATCATATAATGTCTTCAACCATATGTATGAACAGGCAGGGCAAATGGCTTGTGATTGTCGCTTTTTGCATGACACAGTTTCAGATGTTGCATATGTAAATTAACAGTTATTTTTTCTATATATATTCCTTTTTTATGGGTGCTTACTTTGCAGTTGAAGTAGGTGGCTAGAGTTGAGAATCATATGAAGTTTAATGATATATCATCTCAACTTCCATACTATATATTCCAAAAGCTGGCATGTTCTTTTGTTCCATATGCTGAAGCTGCCTTCCACTTTTTTGCATCGTAAATTGTCTTTCTTCCCTCTAGGTAATAATTTAGTAATAAACCTCACAGACAGATAGATTTCACTCCATAGTTTTTGGGTGATGTCTTGAGAGAAAAAAAATAGCTATAGTGGTTTCGCTGGTTGAAAACGTCATGTTTGCCACACAATAATAAACACGCACGGGACTCGGCTTCTGCTTATTACGAAAGAAATGATTGATTTAGGTTTTCGTTGTAGATTTTATCGAGGTAATAAACAATTATATTAATTATCATCATAAGTTATGATCAAATTCATGTAAATTCTGATGAAAATAAATGTCATAGGGGATTTATTGTTGTAGGTTAATCATACTTCTGGCAGCGCCAGAAGAAAAGGTAGAGCGTCAGGTGAAAATGAGAGTAAACCCAGAAAACTGAAGGAAAAGTGATGTAAAAACGAAAAATTCATTTGTTTGTCTGTGTTTGTATGTCTGTGACGGGGTAGGGTTTTGATTTTGAGTTATAAACCTTTCTGGGGTTACACAGAGGTTATGTGCAAAATTTTGTCTGGATCTGTCAAGCAGTTTGGATTTCTATAGAACCCAAACTTATATACTGCACAAACATTCACTTTTATATATATAAAGATATATATATAGATATACATATATATATATATGTATATATGTGTGTGTGTGTATATATATACACATACATATATATATGTACATTATATGTATATATACGAGTATATATACATATACAGATATACATACACACACACACACACACACACACACACACACACACATATATATATATATATATATATATATATATATATATATATATATATATATATATATATATATATAATGTGTGTTTGTGTACTGTTAAAGATTGTAATAG
>NC_089793.1:40514451-40536951 GCF_040412425.1 Macrobrachium rosenbergii | reverse complement strand
ATTATATATATATATATATATATATATATATATATATATATATATATATATATATACACACACATTAATAGATAGATAAGTAATAAACGCCTGGTAAACAGGCAGCTGCAGTCACAAACGCGAAATCGGTCTCTGTGGGACGCGTCGTAAAGAATACCGCGATAATTATATAGCAGTCACTCCGGTGATGGGAGAACCCTTTCGATGTGGGTTTTCTGGTCTAGACAACATACTTCAGAGAGCTCAGCGCCCCGGTGGTGAATTAGCAGGTAATAAGTACCTGTGTGAAATTGGTGTTCTTGCTGTGTAGCTGCGAATGTGGTTTATACTTGCTCTGTCACTTGCTTTGAGCGAGCGATGGTTTTTATTTGTGTTTGTAATTGTTTCTTGGTGTATTCGTTTTTCGTGTTATTTGTTAGTGCACTTCATTATTTGTTTATTTTTATCTGTCCAGTCATTGTTTCAAATCCTGTATCCTCTTATTTGGTGATTTTCTGTCCAGTCCCACTTGGCATTTTGGGTTTGATATTTTCGTGTCATCAAATTCATTTTTATCGTTTTTTTTTATTAGTTTCTCCCGGTTTATTCGTTTGTTGTTCGTGTTATTTGTTAGTGTACTTATTTATTTGGTAATGTTTATATATCCAGTAACTGTTTCAAATCCTGTCTCCTCTAATTTAATGGTTTTCTCTCCCTTCCCTTTTGACATTATAGGTCTGATATTCTTACTTCATCAAATTTATTTTTATCTTTTTTTTTTTTAGTTTTCCTTTTTCGTTCAAGAAGGGCAAATATATTCTCCGAATTGTTTGGCTCTTGCTCCAGTCATTTTATATTTCATATTCCGCTGCAAAAGTAAAATCTCTTTTCAGTCAGACACACAATATATTTCAAAAGTGAATAAATGTTTGAGTTCGTAGAAGTTGTGGCTGTTTTGAGAGTATTTCCTCTTCCATATTAAAGTCACTGGATATTTTTTTTTCAGACGCAAGGAAAAAATCTTATGAATGTTCTGAAATATGTAAGCTTGTCGAATGGTATTTGTAGCAATATGTTCTTGTTGAATTTGTAGTTGTAAAGCTATCACGTGGAGTATGTGGTTTGAAAAACAGGATTTTCTCTCTCCCTTATCAATGGCAGCGGAAATGTACCTTTCAAATATATGCAATATCTATGGCATGCTCGCAAATACTCAGGCTTATAGAAAGAGTTCGTTGCTGTAGTCGTAATTTTTCTCTCTTTCGTCTGTTCAGACGGATGAACACAATCACAAACGCAAAATCTTTTGAATAAAGAACAATCTTTCAGACTGCGGAGTTTATGACTGTGCTATAAGGCTTACTGTACCTTTCTACGCCAGGGCATTTAAATGACCTTTAGCAAAATAAACGCGTCACGAAAATAGCATAAAGCTCAAGTTGGATTGCTTATGAATTGTGGGATATTCATCGATCGAGTGCGACAAATGTCCTCTTTGTGTTATAATAGTATGCTTTCTGGACCCCATGCAAAATTAATGTTGGTATTTCTCATGAGCTTAGCCATTGCTGTTGCCCTCCCTATGGGATTATTTATTTGTGCATGCACATGCAATTGTACGTGAATATTTAAAGTAAACAGACACATACTCGTGTATGAGCGTGCGTGCGCCGGCGCATAAGTTAATATAATGTGTGCGTATAAAGTTTTTATGTATGTATGTATGTATGTATCTATGTATATGTATATATATATATATATATATATATATATATATATATATACTCGTATATATATACTGTATATATATGATAGATAGATTGACAGATAGATGTGTACTTAGATGTAAGTTGATATGTATGTAGTAATCATTACTCGACTGTCAGTCTCAAATCCGTATATCCATGTATTACCCTTTACTTCCTCTTACTTCTTCCTGTTGAGCACCATATTCTTTGGAAGCTTGAATTTCAAGTAAGTGGGCCCAGTGGGCTTGTTTCATATGAATAGGGTTCATATTCTGAACAATAATAATCAATACCCCATTTAGCATGTTACCTTAAAACTCATTTTACAATCTTTCTCAGCTTACAAACACGTAAATCATATAGTTTTAAACCGCTCGGAAACAGACTTATGTCAAAATCGATCTGAAGATATTTAGTAAAATCTAATTCTTTATTTCTATCTGCTGGGGATCGAACATTATTTTGAAAAGAGTAAGCAAAAAAATAATAAAGTGATATAGAAAATAACTACATAACTGAATACTTAAATGAAAATTGTCTATAAGAAATAATCACCGCGAACTTCCATGAAAATCTACCTTCGTTGAGGTGGTACGAGTAAACGAGCTTATTGAAATAAGAGTAAACAGGAGAATTAGAATTTATGTAAACTTGAAACCTTTTATCGTTCCAGAGCTTAATGAAGAAATGCAAACAAAATCTAATTCGGGGAAATTACAACCCGGAAATTTGTGTTCACTCAGCAGGTCTGGCTTCGGTCCTCACTGAAAAATGGAAGCGCAAATGTTTGTCTGCATTCGAGGGCTGCTCGTTGTACTAAACAACCATTAGCGGAGAAGGACAAGCAAAATCGCTCAGTCGCTACAGTGGAGGGCCTCTGCAGGTTTGATTATTCAGTGGTCTGTTGACGTTTGACTAATAGCGTGCAACCCCCTCCCCAGGGGAAAAAGAAAGAACCTAGTTCGTCCAGACCACTGAGCTGGGATTAACAGCCTCCCAGGGGCTGGCCTGAAGGATTTGACTTACTTTACGTGGCTAAGAACCACAATAATAGGTTGCCTAGCAATGGGACTCACAGCTTGTCAGGAATCCGAACCACATTATACCGAGTATTGAATTTCTGTCACCAGAAATAAATTCTTCTAATTCTTCATTGGCCGGTCAGAGAATCGAACGCGGGCCTAGCAGAGTGCTAGGCGAGTACGATATCGACCCATCCAATGAGGAACTCCCCTCCCCCCCCAGGGGAATAGTGACATCAGTACACCTCACGCGGTGCCCTTTAGGTATTACTTGAGCTTCTTCACAGCGTCCCTTCGGCCCGCTAAATGCAACCCCTTTCATTCCTTTTACTATACCTCCGTTCATATTCTCTTCCTTCCATCTGTCTTTCCCTCTTCCCTGACAATTATTTCATAGTGAAACTGCGAGGTTTTCCTCCTGTTACACCTTTCAAACGTTTTTACTCTCAATTTTCATTTCAGCTCTGAATGACCTTATAGGTCCCAAAGCTTAGCCTTTGGCCTAAATCTTATATTCCTGTCATCGCGTTCTTTACTTGCCTCGGATTGTGATTCAGATTTCAGTGATACTATTACTGCTACTATTGCTATCACTACTTCTGGTGCTGCTTTTGCTAGTACTACTACCACTAGTACTTATGTTATTTTATTGTTGATGTTCCCGTAGTTGAAAGTATCTCGTGTACTGTTTATTGTGTATAAATGTAATTCTTAATGCTGCCAATTATGTTGCAATTACTGCTCATGAAAACGGGATAATATTCTATATATTTAAAAAGAACTTGTTCTTAAAAGCAAGAAGAAAATGTAACCCAGATTTATCAGTAATATATAGTAATTGTACTCGATTTTGAGATTTATACAGAAACGACGAGAGACAGTTGTGGTTAGTCAGTCAATAATAACAAACACAAAGACAAGCATTTTTGTAAAGAGTAGGTTTTGGGAAACTGTATGATAATTATATGTTCAGTGTACACACACACACACACACACACACACACACACATATATATATATATATATATATATATATATATATATATATATATATATATATATATATATATATATATATATAGGCTATGTATATATAGATAGATTTGGATAGATAAATAGATAGATAGATATGTGCCTGTATGATAATTATATGTTCAGTGTATATATATATATATATATATATATATATATATATATATATATATATATATATATATTTATATATATATATATATATATATATATATATATATATATATATATATATGAAATCTCCTTTAAAATTCCGGAGAGTTCCTTAATAGCGGGCGGCTCAAAGAAGAAAAGACAAAAATGCAGTCTCTGTAACACTCACATTTTAACAGCTGACTCATGGAAGACGTTAGGCGCCCTTAGACAGTTTATATATATATATATATATATATATATATATATATATATATATATATATATGTATATATATATGTGTGTGTGTGTGTGTGTGTATTATAATATATACTGTATATATTATATATATATTGGTATATACTGTACATATATATGTATATGTACATGTATTCATAAATTATATATATATCCTACATTTCTTAAGTTATTCTCCATTCTGTGCACGCCTCCCATTTTGTTAAGCGATTCCAAATCTTTGTAATGTTTCCCGGAATTGCCTGCCGTCACGTAGGTTCCTGCCGGAATTAGAGGCGTGGTTCGTGGCGCAGGGAATTAACTGAGAGAGAGAGAGAGAGAGAGAGAGAGAGAGGGCGGGGAGGGGGAGGGGGGAGAGAGAGAGAGCGCGAGAGGCAAGTCAATCTATCGATAATATTGAGCGGCAAAAATGACGCGTTGGTCACCCCATTAATAAATGAAGGGACATGTCGCCTGACATGTGTCAAGTGCTAAAAGGTTCTGGCTTCGATTTCCCTCCACGGATTGGCCAGGGCCTCCGTTTTCTTCCGTCGGCAGTGGTCCAGGTGTAATTGTGCTCGTAATTGCACCCTGTTTATAAACTGATGTCGATAACAAGATGCCTTTACTTGGAGTGCTCAGTGAGGAGTTGCCATGTTGCGAATTATATGCTCTTTTTTTTACTGAACTTGTGTACGGTCTATTTGGTGAGTTTTTTCAATTCTTTATTTTATAAAATATCTCAGAACAGAAAATGAATGTAAATTATCAACACAATAGCATTTATTAATGAGATTAGTATGCATTTTTAATTTGTTAACCTCAATCAATTGTCATTTATTTAAATCAGTGATGCTTATACCTTTATACTTAACTAATTTTTTACATATGTATGCAAACAACTGCGTAAGGACGAGGATTAAATATTGTGCACAATAGAATGAGTTTTCGTTTGCTCGCGCCTGTGTTGTCTGAAGTAGCCATGTATCTGGTAGTTACATGAATGTCGTTGGTTATAGACAAACTGAGATGACGTAGAACGAGTGGCTTCATCTGAATATACTTGTTGAAAACAGAATGGCTTGCAACTTGAGCCACTCCCCACCCCCTTTGAAAGAAAAAGATATCTACCTATTTATCTAGCAAATATATATATATATAGCAGTATATATATATATATATATATATATATATATATATATATATATATATATATACAGATGCAACAGAAGAATTCCTCCGAAAGCGGAGTTTAATAAGGAATATGTAGACTATACTTGGAGGAAACATTTTATTACTAGTTTGAGTGTCTAACACACCCCATCAGGGCATCTGTACAACAAATAAATACAATGAAAGAAAACACTCATTAAAATGAAATAAAAATTAAACATCAGAACTAACTACCAAGAATTAAAATTGAACAGTACTGTTTAACCTATAGCAAGAGGCAAGAGAGGAATACAAGGCAACAAATGATAGTTACAGAAGATAGACACAGAATTAAAAACAAAGCAACTCAACTGACCGTTCATTATTACAGAGTGATGGTTTTTCTTTGATGGTATATAATGTTTCAATTGTGGTAGCTCCACATCACTAGAACGACTGGCTAATATAGAAAAAGAATCTATACTCAGAGTGATGGTCATGTTGACAGCACTGCCATCAGCATGACCAAATGCTTGTTTGTTATAGATTTTGTTCTAATTAGCCAGTCGTTCTAGTGCACGTGAGCCCACAATTGAAACTTTGATTTACCATCAAAGTTGCAACCATCAACTACATGTATACTTATGAAACCACAGATGACCGTAGGTCTTTGGGCAACCGTTCTGTGTCTACTTGAAAAACTTTTTGTATTACATTTTTATTCTCTCTCTACATCTCTGAGACTATAGGGTAAAACTGTCAATAGTAATTTTGGTAGTTAGTTTCTGATGTTTAAACTTCATTTTAATGATGTTTTTCAAGGAAAAAATTTATTTGTTATTTTGATTACTGATGATGGGGGTGTTGGGGACGTCGAAACTCCATTAAAGAATGTTTGGAGTTGTTTGCCTATTCCTATGTGTCATATATATATATATATACTGAATCCATTATGAAAAAGAATATCTATTGATACAAGAAAATTCAAAATGTAAGCTAAAAATAATTGGAACAAATCTGAATGCTATTAGATAGATATATATTTCAAACATTTCCTCTTTAAAATTAATCAAAGTATAAAAGATGAAAATTTGCTGTGGAGTCCGGTGAAAGTTGGTTTTTCTAAATAAAAAGGACCCTGTATGAAACTCACTATTCTTGCGGCTTACGAGAACATCCAGAAAGGCCAGCTTTCCATCAGTCTCTATTTCTGACGTAAATGTGATATTTTCATGCCTGAGTTTAAATACTTAGAAACAAAGGAATGCGGGAGATCTGAAAAAAAAAGTGTCATCTACATAGCGTCTATATAGAAGTGGTTTGAAAGATGACATTCGTTCAACCACCTAACCTCATGATATGCAAGAAAGGAATTAGCTAAAATGCTGACCCAGTGGATTTCATGGCAACCCCATCCTTCTTGCTTATAAAACTCATTGAAGATGAAAGCAATCGGTTACAAGCTGAGATAAAGTTTATGAAGTTGAGCTTTTGTAAAATATAGAATTTTATCAGAATCACTGTATAAATTATTAATGCAAATGTCAATGGTTTCAACTAAAGGTATATTCGTGAACAGTGACTTCACATCAAAGCTTGCCATAACACAATTATCGAAACTTTTACTCCCTGATCTCTTTAATAAAAGTAAATGTATCTTTAACCTCGTACTCATTAATTGTTATAGGAGCAAGAATGGGCACCAGGTACTTAAAAGTTTGTAGTTGAAGGTAAATTTATAGTTGACATGATGGGTCGTATGGGACCCAGTTTTATGCACCTTGGCAAACCATATAATATTCTGGTCTGGAACCTGTTGTATAAAGATCTGGAATAAACACCATCATCACGGAATTTTTCGATTTCAGTTTTCTCAAGAATCTGTTAATCTATCCTCCTTGTTCAATGAAAAAGGCTTATAAGTTAGCGATGTGTTGCGCGGGAAATCCACTGGGTCCAACGTTAGCTAATGCCTTTCTTAAAGGAATATGAGGTTAGGTGGTTGAACGAATGTCCGGCATCTTTCAAACCACTTCTATATAGACGCTATAGATACACTTTTTAATTTTCAGATCTCCCCACGCACATTCCTTTGTTTTCTAGAGTATTTAAACTGAAGCATGAAAATATCACATTTACGTCAGAAATAGAGACTGATGGAAAGCTGGCCTTTCTGGATGTTCCTGTAAGCTGCAAAGATAGTGAGAGTTTCACATAGAGGGTGTATAGAAAACCAACTTTCACTGGACTCTCAACCAAATTTTTCATCTTTATACCTCCTAATTTTAAGAGGAACTTAGTGAAAACTTTTTAGTGACTAGGGGTACTTCCAGATTTGTTCCACTATTTTAGCTTACATTTTGAATTTTCTCGTATCAAAGATATTCTTTTCATAATGATCTGGTTAAATTTATTGACACATACATTGGCAAACAACTCCAAAAACTAATGGATCCACGTCCCCAAAAGTGACAGTAAACAAAGCTACAATTTATTTTTCCTTGCCCACATGGGTAAAAGCAGTTTTCCTTGAGAAACCGTTTATGTAAATTATTATTGGAATTTTACCCTCAAGTAAAGTTCCTTGAGAGTCATATTCAGGCCTAAAAATGTAATACAAAAGTTTTTCAAGTTCAAAGACACGTATGCCCAAAGACCTACAGTCATCTGTAGTTCATAGTATACATGAAGCTACAATGCAACTTATATTAAAATCAAAGGCCAGTTTCGGGTCCGTGCCTTGAACACCTAGGCCGATCAATTAGAACAAACAGGCCACTTAACAAACAAGCATTTAGTAGTACCATTCGTGAGCATTCCCATAAGCATGACCATCCTCTGAGTCTAGATTCGTTTTCTATATTAGCCAGTCGGTCTAGTGATGTGGAGCTAACCACAATTGAAACATATGTTCCATCAGAGAAAAACGATCATCACTCTGTAATAATGAACGGTCAGTTGAGTTGCTTTGTTTTAATTGTGTGTCTATCTTCTGTAACTATCTTGTATTTGCCTTTTATTCCTCTTTTGATTCTTGCTTTATAGGTTAAACGGCGCTGTTCAATTCCTAATTCTTGGTAGTTAGTTCTGATGTGTTTCAATATATTTTATTTTAATGAGTTTTTTTCATTGTATTTCTTTGTTATTTTAGATGCCTGATGGTGGGATTTTTTCATTTATTTTGTTATTTTAGATGCCTGATGGTGTGGTAAGTTAGAACCTCAAGAAACTAGTCATAATAAACAATGTTTCTCAAGTTTTGGTCTACCTATCATTATATTATATTATATATATATATATATATATAAGAGATATATATATATATATATATATATATATATATATATATATATATATATATATATATATATATTTATATATATACGGGAGGCTCTTGATGTTAAGGTCGTAATCAAATTTCCCTGAAACTGAATAGTAATAAATGAGGACATTTTGGTGGTCAAACCCGTGAAAGTTGGTTTCTTATAAACAGATGTAATAAAACCATTTTCATTGTGGCTGACCAGTTTGTTAAGTGAGACCACCTTTCTTTCCTTCTGCCTCAGTTTCCGAAGTGAATTCAGTGTTGCTGTGCTTCGAGTTCAGGTATTCTAAGAGCAGTGAAATGTGGTCTTAAGATGAAGAATGTACACCAGAGGCCTGAAATCTTCGGGACATTATTTTAAGCATTCTGTTTCATGATGAGCAAGGAAAGCATTACCTAGTGTTGGTCCTAATGGGTCACCCATTGCTACGCCGTCAACCTGTTTCTGTACCTCCTTGTTGAACATGAAGAAACAGTCGCTTACAGCTAGTGATAACAATTGATGAAACTGTTGGTTAGGAAAGTTTTCAATTTTAGCGGCATCTTTAAACAAATCGTTAAAATGTCAAGTGTTTCCTTTAAGGGTATGTTGGTAAACAGACTTAATGCCAAAACTTGCCATTATACATTGCTCATAATTCATATCACAAATTTCTTTTACAAGAGTAAATGAATCATTTACACTGTTATTTACTCTTGTAAAAGAAATTTGTGAAATGAATTATGAGCAATGTGTAATGGCAAGTTTTGACATTAAATCTGTTTACTAACATACCCTAAAAGGAAACAATTGACATATTTTGAGTGCCTGGTTATTACACAACTAGTAACAGAATTCAAAAATTTACCTGACTTCAGCCAGATACCCGAACTGTTATAACAGTAAAAACTATGACTGAGCACTTTAAAATGTATATCTTTCCATGATTTTGATATATTTACTGTTCTAGTTATCATGTGCTCTGTGCAATAATAATAACTGTTGAAATAACATATGTAGTGTAATGTCAGATCTCAAGAGAATTAATGATTTTTATAACTTGACAGCGTGATTTAGAATTAATAATACGGTTTTTGATAATGACGTAGTACGAGTATATACGAAAGGTAAGTAAGGCACTGACAAGCGAGAGATAACAGTCGAGTCGTGTAAGATTTTTGTCTCATACGAGAACAAGACGAATGATTTCACAGTGTTACAGGTATTGTTCTGTTTTAAGACCAAGGGAGTTGTTGCACTAAAGCACATGGCAATTGCGTCGTTTTTAAGATTACATTTCTCCGATCATGTATTGTTTTAACAAGCTAGTTTTGGCCCCGAAACATTTCGCTCAGGAAGTGAAGTCATGCTTCTTTTCTGGAATGTTCCATGAAAGTTTTGCTCTTTGACTGGAGACAGGATTCTTTTCGTTATAAAACCGGATATCGTGCTTGTTACATTAATTGTAATAACTCTCTCTCTCTCTTTCTCTTTCTTCAAAAGAGAGAAGTTATTTAGCCTGGTGAATAAAAAGCAAGCATTTGCTGAAAGCAAAGCATAAGAAAAGCAAAGGTCAAGTAGCAAGGTAGCCAATGCCAGGCAAAAAGCAATGTTTAAAATCTTCTTATGAATAATAATTATCACCGTTTGCTCCTTTTGCTGAATGGAGTCCTCCTACCCTTTGCTTAGACAGAACCAGCCATGCGACTTACGTGTTTATCCATTGCCGACGGTATATTTGCCTAAATGTATATGAATAGAAATAGTTATATCTCACCTTGTATGTATCTATATATACAGTATATATATATATATATATATATATATATATATATATATATATATATATATATATATATATACATATATACATACATACATACATACATACTGTACATACATACATACCTGGCTAACCCTCAAATTACTCGTACGTTAGACCTCCTATCCTTTGGGGCCTTAGGGTATTATAACCTTTGGCTAAGAGGTTTCAGAGTTGAGACATGCGGTGTGTGTGCGTGTTGTGTTTTCTTAGTTTTGTTAACTCTGTGTTTAGACCTAAAAGGACACTGCAACAGTGTCTGCATAATGAAATGTATATATACTGTAAGCGGACGACGTGATGTAGCCAATACGATTTTGAGGCTGTATACATTTTTACCTATAAAATGCAATTTCAAACATGTCATTTTTCAAAAGATATGCTAAAAAATAGCCTATGAGTAATAAACTTCAAATGTAATTTTTTCCTGGAAAACATAAAGCCTTGAGTAATAAAATTGAATTAATTGTCACACATTATTAAACGATAGGATGCGGAGCAACATAATCTCCTTCTGTGTTCTGCAGAACAAATAAATTGCTTTATATGATTCAGTTGCATCATTGGCAGAATATTGACGTCATTTTTACTGTGATGCACTAGTAACAGCGAAAACTGGAGTGCTCTCTCTAGCTCTACTCATCAACATTATGTAATTCAATGTTGTGCGCCAGTCTTGATATTATTGATATATCAATCCAGAAAAAATGTTAAATTAAAAATAGTTACAGTCTTAAAGGCTTTTTCCTTCTTTCTGATAGAAGTAAACATATCATCGACATAATCCAGTCTTCACATTATTTTCGATAATATATTAACATATAATAATATCAGTATAGAATTTATATTACCAGAATGAAACGCTATATCAATTATATATTTAATATAGAAGAACGAAATGATTTAGACCTGCAAAGACAAACAACAGCTGGACACAGATTCCTGTACCTTCAGGCATCTCTCTCTCTCTCACTGTAAGTTGGTCTCTGTTGGATGTTCCTGGCTCTCTGTCTGTCTGTCTGTCTCTCTCTGTCTGTCTGTCTCTCTCTATCTAGATGGAGACTCTCTCTTGGTTCTATATGTTCCTGTTCTCTCTCTCTCTCTCTTGGAACTCTCTCTCATGGCTGGCTGACTCTCTCTGCTCTATGTTGCTGACTCTCTCTCTGAATGTCCTGGCTCTCTCTGTAATTTGTTGACTCTCTCTCTCTATCTCTCTCTCTCTCTCTTGGATGAAGTCTCTCTCTCTTTCTGACTCTCTCTCTTGGAACTCTCTCTCTCTCTGGATATGTCCCAGACCTCTGCGTATGTCCCTGACTCTCTCTCTCTCTCTCTCTCTTTCTCTCTCTCTCCCTCTGACTCTCTCTCTCTGTAAGTCTGACTCTTTTGCGTATGTTCCTGGAGATATGTCCCTGACTCTCTCTCTCTCTCTCTGTAAGTTGGAGACTCTCTTGGATGTTCTCTCTCTCTCTCTCTCTCTGCATATGTCCTAGTTATCTCTCTCTCTCTTGGAACTCTTATTAGATGTCTCTCCCTCTGAAAGACTCTATGTCCCTGACTGTAATGAAGACTCAATGTTGGATATTACAGCCTTGAAAATATTAAATACTTATTGGAACTCTATTGGATGGAGCCGATATTGTGAAGGCTATTAATCTGAAATCTGTAATTGATCATTGGATGGAGGATAGCATGGCGTACAGTCTTGTTAAAGAAAGTGGTTCAACTCTCGTTGGAAAGTCCCTGACTAGCAATCTTATTAAGACAATGAAGTATAGACACAGAGCAAAATTTATGATATAGATATGCAGCCTTATGCTATTAATGAAATTAAAAATAGATCTCCTACTTTTTGTTAAAGAAAGTGGTTCAATTGCAAAGTCTAGAAAAGGCCCTAATTATAGGTCTGTGAGTCTGACAACTCAAATTGGATGGAGACTAGAGTGCGGCCTTGAAAGTCTGACATCTAGAAAAAATAGGCTTGAAACTCTTAATTTAATGAAAAATAGATTGTTCAATATAGGACAACATGGCTTTGCACCTGAAAGGCTTGGAACTCTTGTTATTGGAACATTGCAGCCTTGAAATATGATAAATGAAAGATATGATGTCTTTGGACCTGGATTTTGCACCCTTTGAAAGGGATCAGTATATTAGCCTTGAAAAGCTTAGTAACATAACTCTTTGATGGAGATTAGGAAGATGGATAAAAGAATTTTTAAAACCTTGAACAGGATTTGGAACTCTTTATTCGAAAAACAATTATTCGAAAGGCAATTGTCAATTGAGTGGAAATAGCAATTATTCGAAAGCAATTGTTAGAGCCTGGAATTGTTCGAATTCCTTGTTGATGGAATTACAAGATATTCGAATAAGCAGTTCTAGTCTTGAAATTGTTCGATCTCTTTATGGATGGAAAAAGCTCAATTGCATTGTTTGTTTTTTTAAAGTTCATTTCTAAAGAATTCATAACATACTTTACCTAACCATGGAAAATAGGATTAAAGGCCTAATTAACAATCTTTAAAAATAATTAAAGTTTTTGACATGACTTTGCCATTAAAGACCTAAATTCAAAATGGCTATTTTAAAGCCTTTAAAAACATGGAACAAATGTTGGAAAATAATTAAGGCCTAGTTTTATTTACATGTCTTTGCACATTAATGGAGAACAAAAATATTTTGAAAGACTTTGAAATAATACTACCAATATAAAAAAGGAAACTTTTTGGGATGGAGATTGCAGCCTTGAAAGGCCTAGTTATAGCCTTGAAAGGCTTGGAACTCTCGTTGGATGGAGATTGCAGCCTTAAAAGACCTGGAGGTTATAGCCTTGAAAGGCTTGGAACTTTCGTTAGATGGAGATTACTTCTCTGAAAGGCCTCTATAGCCTCTGTTTAATTTTGCAATTTTAATTCAGAAAGAATTTGCAACCTTTCAGGGCGTCGATGAATAGCAAATTGAAGTCTAAAGGCCCAGAGGGTAAAGCTCTTGATTTGGAACTTTCAATGGATGGGAGATTGGTCTTTGAAATCATTAGAACTCTTTCAAAGGCAAGACCACTTAGTTAGAAACGGCATTGCAGGCGCGCAAAGGTCCTGGCCACCAACCTTGAAAGGCTGCAAAATAATCTAGTACCGATAGTAATTCAGCCTGAAGATAGCTCCTTTTCTTATAACTGTTGAAAAGATTTGGAACTTTCGTTGGATAAATGCCAGTGCTAATAGGCCTAGAGATTTTCATTGAAAACTCGTCAGTATCAACTTTATTTTAAACCAACATTTCAGCCTTAAACATTGACTTAGATCGTTACAGCCATGAAAGGCTTGGAAAATTCATTGGATGAAGATTTATCATGGCCTGTTCAAAGATCTGTAGCTGATTGAATGGAATATTTGATAGTCTTGGACTTTCCCCCGGAAAAAATAGTCTAACGTAAGTTTGTTCTTTTCTAGGTGGAGCTCATAGCCGTAAAAGATTCATGGTTTTCTACTGATATACATTTTTGGCTTATAAAGCCCAAGGCTTTGCCGGCTAAGGATAATAGTCTTGGGTCTTTCTTCAGACGGAGCTTAACGCCTTTGAAGTACACAGGTCGTTTCTTGGATAGATTTGAAAGCCATAAAATTATCATACCCTTCAGACGATAGAGACTTGAGATCTTGATGTATTTGAAGTGCCTATAAGGTAAATGATTAATGCAATGAATTGTTCAGGACTTTTACAGGAATGAGATTCAAGTGGAAAATGACTCTTACCTTTTTAGGGTTTGACTAGCTCCTATACAGCTCCAAAGCTTGTGAAGGTCGAAACCTTTTCCAGTTATTTCATATTTTAGATGCTACTTTTTCTTTTGGTAACACACTGGCAGTAACGACTCTTTTCCATAAATTTTCATTCAGTTACTTTATTTCCTCCCCTCTCCCACCCAAAAAAAAAAAAAGGATTTTAGTCGTTCTTAAAAATATGCGGGTAGCTTTTATTTTTACGCCTCAAAAACATGCAGAAACTGTTTCTCACAATGAAAGTATAAAGTTCCCTTCTTTTCCCTCTCGAGACATTTCAGCCAGCGGCTCTTTCGACTTGCATTTGATGCATTTCAGAAGCTAACTTTTCTGTATTAGTTATATAAGCATCTCATATTTCTTAAGCATTGAAAGGTGAATGCAAGTTTCTTCTTTCTCAACCAGGCATTTTATTTACGGTGGAGTCGTTTTGGAAAGAAATAATTTTTCCTGCTAGAATGGCTCAGACTGCTCCTTTTCTATCCGGTGGATAATTGTTGCCAGTTCCTTCTCTTACCCTAAACCAGGAAAGAGTAGTTTTTTGCTACTGGAAACATTTTAGAAGTGGATTTTCCACGGTAAAATCTTGCAAACAGCTCCTTTTTTTTTATCCGATGGCATGGCTGTTACTTCTTTCATTTTAGCATTTCCAGTTTCCCAAATAGAATCATCCCAGCTGCCTCGTTTTCTCCACTGTAATCTTATGGGCAAGTCCTTTGTCCATCCCTAGAGGCTTGTAGGAAATTTATCTTGCACTGAAGCATTTTTACAGTTCATTCTTCCCCGCTACATTTTCATCCAGGTAAACATTTGAATTTGGCGTCAACTGTAGTTCACTTTTCTACTCATCATTTTTCGGGGGATATTTCGAAATTCTCTCTTGTGTAGTTGATACAGATTAAATTTATATTTTCAGATTATTTTTCAAATTTTCACCACGTAACCGTCCCAACTAAGTAACTTTCATGTAAGGTACTTTTGATAGTAACCAAATATTTTTCACTTTAATCTGTGTCCTGCTCTTTCATCTAACTTTCCCATTTAGGTTTTAGAAACTGTCATATAAAATTATTTTATTTTTACAGATTATTTTCAAAATTATTTGCAGTAATTATTTGTTATTTGAAGCAAATTATTTTTCCCTTTCTTCTCAGTTTTTCGCCTCAAACTTTTTTCTTTTAAACACACATATACACATGTGTGTGTGCGCGCGCGTTTCCATGATGAATAAATATGTTTAGATTTTTCAGCATCAATTACATACCAATTCATATACAATTATATAATGTCTTTTTATTCATATGAAATTCTCCAATTTTCCAACACTTTTTCCCACAATCTATCACTCCACTCTAAATCACAGGGAAAGGGGTTATCATCTTTACATTTCTTGCAGGTCATATGGTTTCCAAACTTCTGCCCATTTTCTTTATCAATTCCCACAACTTCACTCCCCATCCCCCCCTTCACCTTAGGACCCTCGCCCACACCTCACACTCACTCTCAACAAAGCCATTATTCCATGGTCCTCATCATGACATCTGTGAAATATCTGGGATTTTATTGTTTCATGTCTGCTTCTCATTCCTTTTCTCGTTAATTGGTTTATAGATTTCCTCGAATATAATTATTTTTTAATAGCATCGTATATTATTAGTGCTATGTGTGTTTTCGGTGTAGTGCATATAATCTATTATTGACAGGTACTGTTATTGATTTGATAAGTGTGCTGATCCTTTTATGAAATTATTTGATGTTTGCCTCAGTGCATTATTCGTTATCACGTCGTATGATTATTCGTTATCGTTACTTAATATAAAATACAATGCTGCATGATTCAGCATTGAAATTTGGATATGATAGCAAATTTTGCCCGGGGTGGGGGGCTCCCCTCTGTTAGGGAAATGAATCAGCACTAGCAGGAAGCAACATCATTTCTCTTCACATTTTTGTGAATACACAAAAATAGCCTTCAATTCTTTCTCATCTAATTCCTCGTAAACGACACTAGTAATTACTAAAGGCATCTCGGATACTCATAATGTTACCCGCGGGAGGGAGGGGCGATGCCCCTGGGATGGCTATCTGGGGATGGAAAAGGGGCGCCCCTCCCCATCCCCTTGTCAGAGAAGACTCTAAGTTCGTCATTATCGTCACCAGTTGTTCTCTCTATCATCTATCCCTTCCCCGTCTGAGAGGAGAGTTCTGCTCTCTCTCTCTCTCTCTCTCTCTCTCTCTCTCTCTCTCTCTCTCTCTCTCTCTCTCGTTATTTCGTTCACATCTCTCCTTTTCTCCCTCCTGCTTCAGCCTTCTCAGTTTCCTCCTTCTTCGCCTCTTTTTCCTCTCCTACTTTCCTTTTTCCTCCTTTGTTCCCTTCCGCCACCCCATTCTTCCGAAATCTTTCAATGTCTCTTCCTATTAATAACCATTCTTTTCCCTTCTTCCGCTTCTCTCATATTCCTTCTTTCTATTCTTTCTGATCTACCCCTCATCTTCCCCTCTCAACTTATCTCGTTGTCCTTCATAACTCTAACTTTCATTACTTGTTTTCCTTGTATTATTATTATCCTTATATATTGTGGCTGCATCCGAGCAGATAATTTTGCATTTCATTAACTCAGTTGTTGCTGTCCTATGGTCATGTCAGGAACATTGCCTCCATTGAGAATGGAGACAGTCAGAGTATATTACCAAATCAAACTCTGAAAGGCCTTTGGCATCCAAAGCAGATAATAAACAAGTAAAAGATGCGCCGAAGTTTCTTCGGCGCAATCGAGTTTTCTGTACAGCGTATAATCAAGGCCACCGAAAATAGATCTGTCTTTCGGTGGTCTCAGTTTAATGCTGTATGAACCACGGTTCATGAAGCTTTAACCTATCCTATATCGTTGCCAGAAGCAGGATCATGGCTAACTTTAACCTTAAATGTAATCAAAACAACTGAGGCTATGCAATTTGGTATGTTTAATGATTGGAGGGTGGATGATCAACATACCAATTTGCAGCCCTCTAGCCTCAGTAGTTTGAAAGATCTGAGGACGGACAGAAAAAAGTGCGGACAGAAAAAGTGCGGACAGAAAAAAGTGCGGACAGAAAAAGTGCGGACAGAAAAAATTGCGGACAGAAAAAAGTGCGGACAGAAAAAGTGCGGGCATAAAAAGGTGCGGACAGAAAAAGTGCGGACAGAAAAAAGTGCGGACAGACAAACAAAGCCGGCACAATAGTTTTCTTTTGCATAGACTGAAAAATAACCAAAACAAGAAAGCTTAATAAACGGAGAATGGAATAGGGAAGTGTGTCCCACGCTACATAAGGGAGAAATGCAAAATGTCTTGAGGAAGAGCGACCGGGGGAAGAGGGTGTTGGACTAAGCTCCCGAAGGAGATTAACGAAAGCGCCTTCAGCTGCTTTGTCGCCTTTAACTTTACTTCACGCACAAGGGAGTCTTCGCTCTTCGTGCCAGGGCGCCGCCCTTGGTCTTGCTTAAGCCGCCCCGGTGCTTACTTAAGCAAGGAAAGGTGGATGGGGTAGAAATCTTAAGTTGTTTTTTCTAGAGACTTAACTCTGCTCGACTAGTGTGGGATTTTTTGAGCTGTCCGCGCGAGAAGAGAAGAAATAAAAGGAAAATAATTAAAGCGTGTTTATGCTTTTAGGCTGGTCCCAAGCCGGTTTAAAATAAAAAAAAAAAAGGCGAGTTTTGGGAAAAAGTGTATTTGTACATGCTTGTCCCCTGTCCGGATAGGAGACGAGATTCAAAATGAGCAGTTTACTGACATGGCAGAGTCATAAAGAAGCCAGATAGCCAATAGCGTAAGGAAGAAGGCCGAGGTAAACACGGAATAAAATAAAAACGAAATGGGCGCATAACTTCGTTATTTCGATAAGGAAAGGGAAAAATTAATTTAAGAAAAGAAAAAGAAAAGAAAGATTGTAGCTAAATTTTCCTGTTTTTTTTTTTTTTTTTAGGTCATATTGGAAATCATTAAGTTAACATATCCTATTGGTCTGGTGCTCACGAGGCATATAATTTAGATACATTCATACATTGTATAAATAAAATTTGTGAGAATGTCTGGTCAGTAGTTGGATGGGTAACCATTAAGAAATGGCAGAATCTGTCGGTGAGTAGGTCCACTGAACGTCCATTGGGCAAGGCATGGGCCTGGCAACTTCATCCCGATATCTCAACGCTCAGAAAGAGTGTAACACCCTCTGTAACCACCCCTTCCAGTAGGAAAACCATGTAATTTAAATACATACATAAATATATAAAAATTTGTAAGAATGCTTTGCAATATATATATATATATATATATATATATATATATATATATATATATATATATATATATATATATATACATACACGCACAAACACACACACACACACACACATATATATATATATATATATATATATATATATATATATATATATATATATATATATATATACATATATGTATACATATATATATATATATGTGTGTTTATATATATATATATATATAATATATATATAAATAGACATTCTTACGCATCTTTATATATTTACGTATGTATTTAAATTAAATGTTTTTCCCACTGGAAGAGGTGGTTACAGAGGGTTTTAACCTCTCTTTTCTGAGCATTCAGATATTGGGATGAAGTTGCCAGGCCCATATCTTGCCCAGTGGATGTTCAGTGGACCTGTGCACCGACAGATTCTGGCATTTCTTAGTGGTTACCCAGCCAACTACTGACTAGACCCAAGGATGATGATTGGAACATCAGGGTTGGAGGTTCATTAACAGCTCAGGATTATGCTGTTGTCATTCAAGAGAATAAGCAAATATTGTCGTCAAATTCATAGCTAAATGAACTTCTTCAGAGCTTTATTTAAGGAAATGACAAAAATCGCAGTCCTCACGTAAACACTGTATGGAGACAAAACCATCCTGAAATTCTTAATAAAAGTAACATCACGTTGAAAAGGGGGCCTTGACGTCGACTACAACAACAACAACAAAACAGCAACAACAGCACACGCTTGTTGTAATCGACGCGCGGTAATGAAAGTGAGGTGGGAATTAATTGAAAGAACTATCTGTATCCTGATGTATGTATTGCAAGCCTGCAACTTGTAAATTAATCCCTAGGTGGTACTTTCCGCATAAAAAAAAACATATATTCACCTTTAGGTTCCTTCCAGGAATTCCTTAAAGGGGACGGCGCAATTTGTCACCGCCATTCCTTTTTTTTTAATTGTTATTTCTCAGCAGGTGTAACTCATCTGAATCTTTTCTTAGTTGCTTATGTCATTAACTTCATTGTCTGGTCGATGGATTTTGGTGTTGTGGCGCGATTTTGCTCTTCATGGTTAAGCGTGACTGATATGTCCGGTAACTGTCACTGTCATCAGGAATTGATTGTCATAATCATTTGAGTTCACTTCCACCGGGATCTTAAACCACAGCAGTTATCCCGGATAGCTACTGCTGCTAATAGTAGTCTTATATCACTCTTTAGTATGTATGTATATACTATATATATATGCATTTATGTATACACACTAATTTTTATCTCACACACAAACACACACACTCACACACACGCACACACACACACACACACATATATATATGTTGCCCAGCTGATACTGCTATTCACAGCATTCCCAACCGTTAAAATGGTCATATTATCTAAGGGATACCTCTTTCATTAATGTTTCCCAGCTGCTGCCACTGCCACCAATAGTTACCGAAAACCCTTACCTTCCACCAACACTGTCATTGCAGTGCCTACTTCGTTATTTCTCAAGTGTCTGAGATATCTTATCGCTAGCCGTATCTCTGCGCCTACACTATCATAGTAATAAATTGCGAGTAATTTACTTTGGGTAAATTTGTGAAAATCAGCATGTGAATATTACAGGCCCAGTGTGGAAGTCGCCAACACAAGGGTCAACCGTGTTGATAAGTCCTTTGTGATGTTTGCTTCCAGTTAGCTGGAACTTTTCCCTCCTCTGTATTTCCTAGGTCGAATACTTTCCTCCTACTGAACGAGTCTGAATATGGTAGCTGTGTCAATTTTTTTTTTTTTTTGATTTTACCGATTCCAGAGGTCCACATCATGCCTCTTAAATCATTTACCATTTTACCACACCTATGGGACACCTTGTGCAAGGGATCGTGGTGGCATAAAGCCGGGTTAAGGTAAACCAACGAAGCCCCAGCCTAAGATCGCTTGAACTCGGTTCATGTGCTGTATTGGGTAATATGACAAGGGAAAATGCTTCTTTGATGCCAGAAATGGCTCAGAATCAGGTCATCTAGGTGGAGTACAGCACAGTACTCACAGCAGTATCACCCTCTTTTCGAAAACAGACGTTTAGGCCTTTTAGTCATCCAGTTTCTCCGGTTTTGGACATCTTTGCTGCCAAGGAACATGATGTGCCTTGACAGTTCATCTGAGATGCTGTTCATCTGTAAGTTTCTCTTCATGAGTGTACAGGCAACAATATCCCAATATCCGTCCATGTTTAGGGTATGAATTCATATTTGGAGGTTGTTTAGCCCCAGCCTTCCATATCAATAGGACTGAATCAGAAAATGTCATCTGATCAGCGCCTCCGCCTCTTTCCCTCTTTTTTTCCTCTTTACAGGTACTATTTCGGCCACCGTTCCGTCGAGCCTATCTCAAGGAGAAAATACCACCTCATCTTTGAGGCCACGTAACACTTAGATAACTTCCATTCATCTGTTGCCAAGGTTTGGAAATCTCTACCTGCTTCTGTTTCCCGGAACTTTCATAATCACGCTGTCCGTTCCTCCTTCAACCTTGGGCTAGGTAAGAGCGCTAGGTGTCCTTCCCGATTACTTCTTTAACTAAAAATTACTCAGGTTATTTAACAGTAACCTTATAATTAACAAAATTTGAGTCATAGCAGCGGCAAATCCTAACTATAACATAACAAAATCATGAAATTAATGGGAACAGCCGCACCTGTTTATATGACAACACAACAAGAATAACAATGCAGACCATATTACAACAGGGTCAATAACAGCATCAGAATGACCAGTTACAGCAGGAATCAATTCCAGAAACAAAAACAACAGCTTCATAATTACCAGTAGCTGCAGAAGAAACAGCTTCAGCAACAAAAACTGTTTTCCCCTGCAACAGCCTCGTGGCTTAACCTAACACGCCTCGGCTGCAGTACAAACAAGACGTTCCAGAGCAATGGATACAAATGGCGGCCATATGAAAAAGGAACTGGCACGCGCGCGCTCGCGCACATGTGTAAAGAGAGAGCACACACACACACACACACACACACACACACACACGAACATCGGGCTCTGCGTGAGGGCCGCTAATTAAACCGTCCCGCACCTACACTATATTAGTGGGATGTGCAGACGATAAATTCAAGGCGCCGCTGTCACATACGAGGTGTCTAGAGAGTTTCTAATATGCAAGTTTGTTTCGGTTTGCGGAGGGGTATGGAGGATAGGGAAGGGGACTTGGGGGAAGGGGGAGGGGGTTTAAGGAATGGGTTGGGGGCAAACGCAGTCCTTTCGTTATTAAGGTATAAATCTAAAACCTCTCTTCATCGACTTGCTCCGGCTCAGACGGTCTTCGGTTGCGTTCAGTTAGTTCGAGAAGGCTGACCTGAAAGCGCTTGGTTTGGGAATACAAATAGAAAGAAAATATTAATCCACTCGCCGGAAATAGTTGAATGATGCCGTAAAAAAAACTGGAAAACGAGTTGCGTTTTTAGGTAACTGATTTTGAAAATATTGACTACTGAAGCTTAAAACAGGTGTGTCAGGAAAAAGTCGGCGTGCAAATGGCGATTAAGTTATTTTTTTGTAAAATTAGACCAGTATGTACATTTTCATATACCTAATAGATAAGAAAAAAATTAGTTTTAGCTGCCGGGAACAGTTTTTATTTGAAGAATAGCTCTGGCCTTGCGGCCCGTGAAAGGATTTAAATTTAAAAAGTGCTCGTAAGAAATAAACGTAACTTTTTTTCACTTATCTTAATAAAACAATTTTTAAATAGATTAAAAGCAGTTAGGGTTACAGTGCCTGGAAAAGTTTTTAACAACATGACATGTAGTTAAAATAGCATTTTTTAGCACTGGTGGTAGTTGTGAGACGTACGTAGATCAAAGAAAATGTATTTTTACTTAAAGAAAAATTATCTTGACAGCTTAAGGAAACGAACTTCAAATTGAATGGGAATGGTCTTGCTATTGCTATAACCAATCAGCTCGTAATTACGCAGAGAAAGATTGTT
>NC_089793.1:40506951-40509451 GCF_040412425.1 Macrobrachium rosenbergii | reverse complement strand
TGCCAAGCCTCTTACTGTAATTGGTTAACGATCATATTCTTGGAAATAAGCTGTTTAAGAGAGAGAGAGAGAGAGAGAGAGAAGAGAGGGGGGGGTGAAAATGAAAAAAAGTTGATTAGTTGAGGAATATTTCTCGGCTCGTACCTTTACTTAACTTTATGAGAATTGAATGTATAAAAAATTAAGTAGTTACAGCTGGCATGTTACAAGGTAAGAGTTATGAAGTGTCACTCCCTTCTTCCACCCTTCCATAAATTATCTAGAAGATCCTGAAGTATATTATGCCCATTCTTCCTAGGTGGCTTCCATACATTACATTCTGCTAGCTTTGCTTTTATCCTGATAGGGAAAGTGGTCACTTTTGATGACTAGTATATTTGTATAGTTACTGAGAATATATATATTAACTAACTTAGGTCCCTGTCCACCTCTTCCATAGAACGTAGGAAGCAAGGCTGAATTGATAAATGAATGTTCACATTAGTTCTTGACCACCATACACCGAAATATAGCAAAATCAGTTTAAACTTTTATCTTTATTAACTCCTCTTGCTCTTGATTTATATCATCATCAAACTTAAGTTATCTATTCCTTTTTACCTTTGTTTTGGTATAAGTATGTAAATAAAATTTTTTGGCATTTTAGATTTATTTTTTCGTTTGACTTAATATCCACGAATCGCTCATAAGTGTGTAATTTATACATACATGTATATATATATATATATATACATATATATATATATATATATATATATATATATATATATATATATATACTCTATATAAACGATTTTTCTTTAGAGGAGATATCTGAGTTAGCTATCCCTGTACTTTCCTCTCTCTCAAGGTTGTTACCCAATACCGTCAGCTAACTGCCAGGTACTTAATTCACTCTGAAGTTAATCTCTTGTCAATATAATTTTTTAACAGAATGTGTTTAAATACTTTCTCTGAACTTTATTATATATATATATATATATATATATATATATATATATATATATATATATATATATATATATATATATATATATATAGTTTTGTGTGTGTATGATTATATACATACATTTTTATTTCTACAGATAACGATATTAAATGTATACTTAAATGTATATTTTGAAATTACATGGTAACGTTAAGACAGGAAGTTTTAGACGAATCACTTTGCAAGTGTTATTTTGGAAAGCCTGAAAAGAGGACGAAGAAGCATCGGATCACATCGCTAGCCTGAACGAGGCCAATAAATCAGAAATAATAATCATTCGAAGGGAACAGAAGAAGACACGAAATCCATTCCTCCGAAAACAAAAAAAGGAAGGGAAAGAACGACATGCATCATATGCCGAGGGAGGGCCACTTATAAATTGAGATGAAGTGATACAAACGAAGACACAAGAGGAGCAATTTCACAAGCCTTCCTACTCCTCACTTCTCCCGCTGTCTCCCCCCCCTCCCCCCCCCATCCTCCGCCGTTACCTCACAACACTCTTCCCTACCCCAGGGGTACCTGCTCTTTCCTTGCCGGTGTTCGGGACTGTGATGGATCCCTCCCTTTTAAAAGCTAATGACAGAGGAAAGTGTAGAAAGGCGTTTTCCTATTATTTTCTCGAGGGTGCTTTGCGTGTAGATGACGTCCCAATTTAGGAGAGGATCTTTTGAATAACACGCGAGTTAATCTGGCATGGCATTTCGCTTATCATACACACCTTCCGATTCCTGGGGTGGAAGGAAAGATATTACAAGATGCATTTTGTTGGTGCTCGTTGTTGGAAGCATCCTTTCTGTGAATATACGTCAGTGGCAATAAAGGTAAATGAAGCGCAAAAAATTCTCCATTTAAATCCTCGTCAAAATCTAATCATACAGAAGGCTCATCAGCATATAGCCGAATCACTCCAACCGCCCCTCCAGCCACACTTACACACACACACACACACACACACACACACGCACATACGCAAATACGCACTACGCCCTTCACCTATATCTTCGACGTTTGGATAATTTTGTTTTGAAACTTGGTATAATATGGTGTCTTGTGTTGCTGACCCCGAGTATTGTTGCAAAACTGCAGTCAGCTTTTCCCTGAAATATAACGAATTTTTCAGAAAACATATTTCTAAGGGTTATGAGATTTCACGTAATTATGGTGACGGTGAGGAAGTGAGCTCTTAACTATTCATCGGGCTCTAACAACAGTTATACGGAAGCCTTAAACTAATTCATTATCTCATTCATTTCGACTAATATGTCGCAGTTTTTTCCTTGTAAACGTACGAGTTAATTTACTTGTGTATCATAGCTTGTTTTCTTTCAGTAATTATAAGGCAATTCATTCTCAAAGAGACAATGAATTAAAATGTGATTTAACCTGAATAGGTATACATGTCTTAATACTTTCCAGGAACACGTCGTTATTATGGTTTTCTGTTGAATAGTTTTGAAAATCTCTCTCTCTCTCTCTCTCTCTCTCTCTCTCTCTCTCTATGCAAAACTG
>NC_089793.1:40491951-40496951 GCF_040412425.1 Macrobrachium rosenbergii | reverse complement strand
GCAACATATGAGAGTCGACGTGAAATGAGTATGTTGCTAAAAAAAAAAACTTTTTTTTTTTTTTCATTTTATGGACCGATGATTAATGGTTTGTAATCGGGAGGAAATCCACATAATGGCTGGTTATTGTACACTAATTCTGAATATATGCCATTGCAAATGAATATTGCATGCAAGGCTGATTGAAATGATTAATTGCTTTTTTTATTTCTTCGTTTGCTTCGGTTTTATATCGTGGTTTATTTGATTTTCAAGCACGCTCGCCAACTTTCAGTAGTATCGTTAACTTATGAGAGATCTCTGTTTGTCCGTCGAATATTCTACTCTGTGAATTGCTTTTACTTTTTTTAAATGTAGTATACGTAGCGTATATATATATGTATATATATATATATATATATATATATATATATATATATATGTGTGTGTGTGTGTGTGTGTGTGTGTATACATACTGATATATATATATATATATATATATATATATATATATATATATATATTATATATATATATATATATATATATATATACATATATATTTATTTATTTATTCATTTATTAATGGAGTTGTCTCAAGTTGAAACAAAAATTCTACAGACACAAACACACACACATACATTGGTTACAAGTATATATATATATATATATATATATATATATATATATATATATATATATATATATATATATATATATATATATATATATATTTATATATATATATATATAGTGTGTGTGCGTGTAGAATTTTGTTTCAACAGAGACTCTCCAATAATGGAGTAAACAACTCAGAGAAATAACAAGAAAATGGTCATTAACCCATTCGCACCCTAACTGCTGAATCGTGGATGAACCTCTCATGCAGTAAACATTCACACTCTTAGCCGCTTCATACGCCTTCATAGTACGCTCATCAGCACCACGTTGAACCCCCGGGCACAACTGCGCTACTCGCCTGATTTTGCATGCAATATTTTTCCTTCTGAATACCACGGTCTTTCCAGTACCCATTTCGCCAAACTGCCACCGTCCATTCCGTCCCCTTGACCGAACCATCTCAAAACGATGTGAGCCATAATTCCACATATCCTAACTTTGATTTACACTGTGTATTTCCGTATTTATCACCACCACTCCAGTAATTCCTACACATACCATGCAAACAGTCCTCAAAATCTTCAACCTTTTTTCTTTCAGTCGCATTCAGCAACCACACTTCTTTTCCATAAAGGAGAGTTGCCTCAACAACCCCTTCCTGCATTCCGACATTGGCTTCCATAAACACTCCAGTTTCCCTCCAGATCTTTCACACGCACCCTCCTTTCTTACTTATTTCATCTGTTCTGTGACTTTCTCTCTCGTCCATTACATTTGTACCTAAATGCCTTCTGAATTATCTTCTCACGAAGTCAGTTGAGAATATCAGTGTTCATAATAGATAAGGAGTTTTCTACAGACTTTTTTTTATAGAATGTTTTAGGAAATAATCTGTCATATCGTATTTGTTTGTGTATATTTTTTAATATGAGCGGTATAGTTACAATAGTAAAGAATTACAATTACGCATATTGGTTACGAAAATATGTTCATATGCCAGTTTAAAAGAATATGCTTTTAATATGAAGATAAACACAACGTAAAATCGATATTAGAGGAAATAAAATGGCCTATTTTGAAAATACAGAATAATCAGAGGCTGTTAAGAGAAATTTCATGGAAATGATGAGAACTGAGAACAAATGAATAGAAATTTAAACCACACAATAATCAAGTAGCGACTGGAAAATTTTAATATGAGAAGATGATATTGGTAAGAAAACTGCCAGACTGAAAGAATTAAACACAATCAGCCACTCTCCCTCCCCTGTGGTATCGAAGGGATAAAGACACAATCTTCCAATTGGAAACAACATAATCCCAAGGAGCAGTTGGTGGCATTCTCTGCTGGGTTTTTTCCGTTAATTCCCTTCGGTCTCTTATTTTTTCCCCTCGCTCTAACAGATGTAAAGGGACGCTCGGATATCCCTTTTCCGTTTTAACAGACACAGGTGACGTTGCAGTGCCCGTAATGCCTCTTTCTCTTGTTTTGTTTTATCAGATACTTGTGATGATAAACTGTTAATATCTTTCTGTTCTAACAGACACTTGGAGCGTCGGAAATATCTTTATCTGTTTTAACAGACTTAGAGCTAGTTGGAGTATTGAAAATATCTTAACTTGAAAATCTCGCAACTTTTCTAATAGGCTTAAAGGAAGACGGTATGATATTATTTTCTCTCTTAGCAGACGCCAGAAATATTGGAGGTATCTGAAATATTTATAGGAATAATATTTTTGAAGGGGCACAAAAATTTTTTCGCTGTTGGTCCTTTGAATATTTATTGGTTTCTAATAGACACGTGGAATTGAGTCGACGGAAATATCTACTTTCTCGTGTAACAGACACAAACAGGATTGGAATGTCTGAGGTATCTTTTTCTGTTTTAACAGACACATCAAGTGCCGGGGTTTTCTGAAATATTGGTTTTCAGCTTTGACAAAGACAAGGGAGCAATAGGAATTTCGTGTGTGCACGTGTGTGCATGTGTGTGCGTGTGTGTGTGTGTGTGTTTGGGTACCTAGGATACGTTATTTGGTTTAGCAAGCAAAGTGAGATTTGAATGTCAGGTTATTTATTGCTTTAACAGCCAGGGGTGTCAGGAATATTTTCCTTTTTTAACAGACACGAGGTAAGGTTCTAGCGATATACTTTTGTTTTACGGGATGCAAGCAAGTTGGAGTGCCATGACCACTTATTAAAACACATAAAAATCGGTAATCTTCCTGGTATGATTTTTTGATAAATGGAAAGAAAATATTAGAGATTTTTTTTAACAGATACGAAAAAATGCAAGAACATTTCGTTTTGTTACATTATGATACCCAGATGATAGGCAGAAGGAAACAGAGAAATACTGTTTTTGTATTATATATATATATATATATATATATATATATATATATATATATATATATATATATATATATATATATATATATATATAATATATATATATATATATATATATATATATATACTGTATGTATATGTGTATATATATATATATATATATATATATATATATATATATATATATATATGTCTTATGTTAAAAGAATTATAATAACGTGATAGTTGTCTAAACAAGGTTGCATTAACACATTACAAAATCTAAAAGTTGATGCAACAGCCAACGGTGAACTACCAGGAGGCATAGACTAAGTTTTCCTTTCGTTCAAGTTGAAGTCCCTAATTCATTAATTACTCCTGAGTTCTCTTATCAGTCATTTATTTTGCGCAAGCTTCTGATCGATATATATATATATATATATATATATATATATATATATATATATATGAATGTTTTTACTGTAATACTACAGTATAATATGAAGATAAAAATGCACATAAAACACTGTTTGAACGTTGAAAAAAAAAAAGAAGTATACCATTGCAATATATATTTCAGGCACTTCCTTCTGTGCCCCTGTTCACCTGAAAATGTGGACAGATGAAATGTTACAAGGGTATATATATATATATATATATATATATATATATATATATATATATATATATATATATATATGTAATATATATACCCTGTAACATTTCATCTGTCCATATTTTTCCAGTGAACAGGGGCACAGAAAAGTGGCTAAAATATATGGTTGCAAATGTTCAAATAGTGTTTTATGGGCCTTTTATCTTCATATATATATATATATATATATATATATATATATATATATATATATATATATACATATATATATATATATATATATATATATAACATATATATATTGTAATGCAACCTTGTTTAGACGCTGTCACGTTATTATAATTGTTTCAACATCATCAAGAGGCTTGTGGCTTTGTATCATGTGTTGTGACATCGAAATCACGGACTCATAGTCTTCTACTGCCAGGTGGTTTATGGTGTCACTGTGACATCATAGTGACTGTTTTTAACAGTGCTATGTCACGCCACATTAGAAATGGTAAATAAAATATAATATGAAATTGATTTAACATTGACGGCCTCAGACATACCTGACAGCTTTATAAATGTTGTGATAGAATATAGCAGGTTATGATATAATTTTATAAGGGCATTCAGCTCTTCGTTGGGTGAGTCGGTTGAGCTGCGGACTGTAACTCGATGGGCCGGAGTTCGATTCCCCCGGCCGGCTGATGAAGAGTTAGGGGAATTTATTTCTGGTGATAGAAATTCATTTCTCGCTATAATGTAGTTCGGATTCCACAATAAGCTGTAGGTCCCATTGCTAAGTATCCAATTGGTTCATAGCCACGTAAAATAAGTCTAATCCTTTGGGCCCGCCCTAGGAGAGCTGTTAATTAGCTCAGTGGTCTGGTTAAACTAAGGTATACTTAACTTTTGTGACATCATAGTGACTGTTTTTAACATTGCGACGTCACGCCACATTAGAAATGGTAAAAAAAATATAATATGAAATTGATTTAACATTGACAGCCCCAGACATACCTGATAGTTTTATGAATGTCGTGATAGAATATAGCAGGTTATGATACAATCTTATTAAGGGCATTTATAAGTCACTTCGTTGTGGAGCAGCCTAGCGGTGAGCATGCGACCACCATAAAAGCTGCAACATAGCATTCCTTGATAGAAATTCATTTCTCGGTATAATGTGGTTCGGAATCCACAATAAGCTGTAGGTTCCGTTGCTAGGTAACCAATTGGTTCTTAGCCACGTAAAATAAATCTAATCCTTCGGGCCAGCCTTAGGAGAGCTGTTAATCAGCTCAGTGGTCTGGTTAAACTTAGGTATACTTAATTAACTTTAACTTTTAAAGCCCAATATACATTTTTTAAACTTTTTTGAAGGGTAATTAAACATTATACGTGTATCTATATAGATAATAATATAACTATATGTATATATATGATTATATATATACTGTATATATA
>NC_089793.1:40486951-40489451 GCF_040412425.1 Macrobrachium rosenbergii | reverse complement strand
GTCTCTGTCAGAGTGCCTTGTAGATTTAGCCTGTCTCACCTCCCCCCCCCACCCCGCCTCCTACCCCTGCTCCTCCTCCTCCTAACCCATTCCACCTCCTTTCTCTCTCCCTTCTTGGATATCTAGCTGTACATGTTCGTGGCCTTTTTGCTTGTTCCGTAAGAATGAAAGCTCATTATTATTAAAAAAAGAAAAGAAATGAAATAGCCTGCGTTTGCTAGCTTATGAAACGATAAAAAAATGAAATATCTTACATTTGCTAGGTCCATGGTTCGCTATGGCCTTCCGCCCTGCAGTCCGGCAGCTGTAAGTGGGTACTAGCGCCTGCTGGGGTCAATATAAAAGCTTGGTGCTAGTAATCTCTTATCTGATGACTTACTTAGGAACCAGGGGGTTGTATGCTTCTTGAGCCACCCTTTCAAAAAGGACACAGGCATAATTATATATATATATATATATATATATATATATATATATATATATATATATATATATATATATATATATATATATATATATATATATATATATATATATATAAGTATATATATATGGACTACAGTAACTATATATATAATATATAATATATCATGTCATAATACTAAGTAAAGTAAATATTCACCAAACAATGATTGAATAAACAACGCTGGGTCTGACTATATTTGTATGGGTATCCACCAATGAATGGTGATAGTCAGGTATATATATATATATATATATATATATATATATATATATATATATATATATATATATATATAACAATGTCATATTTACATTCTGGATTCCATGACTATTAATGCAACATGCGACAAACTCAACCTGTGGTGTTACTAAGTCGGCTTAATGTAGCAACAACAAAGAAAGCACCAACAACAACAACAACATCGATGGGAGTGGCAGTGCATCACAATAAGGGCTGAAACTCCCAATAGAATGCGAACGCTAAACACACAATAGAACTCCATCCCTCTGTAGGGTACTCAATTATGAATTCTGGTTTTGTATACTAGGTGTACATTACGTTTATGGCCAGCATGACTGTCATTTTTCAATAAAATTCACACTTCTACTCCTGGAAATATTGCGGCAATTTCGTTGCACAGTTAGCCATTGCTGTCAAGATAATAGTAATAATGGTAATGATAATTTAACTATTAATACAGCAGGTAATAGTAATACTTGATTAACGATGTTATGGAAATTAAGATCCAAAATTGTGGCCTATGTGTTTCTATAAACATACAGTAGCCTTCGTGGACCTAAATTATAGACCCTTAAGCTATTGCTAAAAATGTAGTGTTGATGCAAATAATTTTCTAGACTTGAAGAGGTTTGCTGCTTAGGCTGAGAAAAACTTCAATATGTTTAGAAAAACATTCCTTAGAGGACACAATCGTGAATGTCTGCTTTCTAACATTTTCTTGGAATTTTTAGTAATCCTTGCCGTATACTGCTGTTGTAAATCTGTTAAGACGCAAAATATCTATAAAAACACATATGTGACGTGTTTGGTAAAACGCATTCTCTGACCAAAATCATTATTATGATAATATACAAAACGCAAAGTGTATCCATTTTTTATTTTTTCCTGTAACACCGAAAGGCTACTGGTAAAGAATTCCACATTTAACCATCACAAAATCTTAAAGAAGGAAATGCAGAACAACCAAGTGTACTTGATGAATTATGATCACGAAGTCTGGACGGCGACTCCAGTTATAATAACGATAGCAATCATTCTTCCTGCAATCCTGAAATGTCTGTGTCTCCGTGTCAGACAGACAGCGAAACAAAGGCAAGAGAAGACACGAAGGAACTGTCAACTCGATTCACGTCGTGTATCTATTTCATTAAGTCAATAAAAGGGAAGTGCTTCCCCGTTCAATACCGCCGGCAGTGTAAATACCAACGGCGATTCGTCGTGTTAAGGCCGTGTGTGACTCTGAAGCACCAATAGTCCATTGTTGTGTGTGAACTGACATGGCGCTGTACATTGAACATTCTGACATTCCATTATAAATGTAGTACGTCGTGGAGTACCTTTTTACATTTAGCATAATGCACAAACATGTCATTATACAATATACATTTGTATACCAAGTACGGCGTGGCATTCTGTGTATGTTTGATACTGAAACACTTATCAATACAAGAAAAGGTTGAAATTTACATTTATGTATTTTCAGACTTATGTCTGAAATAGGTTATTTAAGATTCGTGAGTATTTAGTATTTCAAGAACGTTACATCTTCGCTATTTAGTACTTTTGACTAAAAATACTTTATATATGCTTATGAAATTTACATTTATTCACTATGAACCAAACACTTGAATAGAGGCTGGCTCCATAACAAACAAGACAGCAGTCACTGTCATGACATTAACCGATGACCATTATCACTGCGACGCCAGTTTCCTCTTCCTCATCGGTCTTTGCTGACTAATATCTGAGGGGTCATTCCTGGAACCTGGGTAAAATGTACATAGAGGTATTGAC
>NC_089793.1:40471951-40479451 GCF_040412425.1 Macrobrachium rosenbergii | reverse complement strand
GTGCGCTGGTGCTCTGAGATGTGTGTGTATTAATATTCGTAACCCGCCCAAAAAGAACTGATCAAATAGCTACACGTGACTGGCTTCACAAACAATAGAATTATTAAAATTAACATTTGTTCTTCTTCTTCAGGAACAGAAAAAAAATGGGAACTCTCAAAGTCTTGAGGATAAGGAAAGAAATCATGTCTAAGTAAGTGGATATCTGATTCACTATGCTACCCATAATTCGGTTTTTTTTTTTTTTTGGTCAATGATGGTAAATAACGGTTCCGTGTAGTGTAGGTGATCTTTAATGCGTTTCTCATAAACATAGATTATGACTGTTTTTATAAACTTGAAATGAGGCCTTGTGCACTTATGCAGGTCTCAAGTTCTAATAAAAGAGCAAAGCTGAGCTCAAGATTAACGAAAATGCCGCCAGAATTTGCGAGTTTGGTGCGAGGGAAAATCTGATAGATGTCGATGCCACATTCATACATTAACTCCGGAATAGTGAATGAACCTTGTGTGCAGAAAACTCTTGAATAGTGAATGAACATCATGGGCAGAAAACTCTTGAATAGTGAACGAATCTCGTGTGCAAAAAACTCTTGAATAGTGAATGAACCTCGTGTGCAGAAAACTCTTGAATAGTGAATGAACCTCGTGAGCAGAAAACTCTTGAATAGTGAACGAACTCTTGAACAGTGCAGAAACTCGTTCTTGAATAATGAATGAATCTCGTGTGCAAAAAAACTCTTGAATAGTGAATGAACCTCGTGAGCAGAAAACTCTTGAATAGTGAATGAACCTCGTGAGCAGTAAACTCTTGAATAGTGAATGAACCTCGTGTGCAGAAAACTTTTGAATAGTGAATGAACCTCGTGAGCAGAAAACTCTTGAATAGTGAATGAACCTCGTGAGAGCAGAAAACTCTTGAATAATGAATGAACCTCGTGAATGAACTCTTGAATGTGAATGAACCTCTCGTAGAAAACTTTTGAATAGTGAATGAACCTCGTGAGCAGAAAACTCTTGAATAGTGAATGAACCTCGTGAGAGTAAAAACTCTTGAATAATGAATGAACCTCATGTGCAGAAAAATTCCATAGTACTTGCTACTTCGTACACCTATACAGAAGGCCCTTCTGTACCAAAACCTTTTACACACCATACACTTACACTTTCAAAACCCCAAATTCTCCCTCCTCTCAACAACTCCATTCTTGCCACACGACCGAATAATCTCGAAACACTGACGTATCCTTCATCTGCCTGGTTTTGGTTTATCTTCATAACCCAACTCTTGCTTCGCTTTAAATTAAATTTTCTATTCTTTTAAAGGTTTTTCACTAGTTCCTGCAGTTTGTCTGCAATCACTAACAACATTATATATATATATAGCATATATATATATATATATATATATATATATATATATATATATATATATATATATATATATATGTATATATATATATAAATATGTATGTATATATATATATATATATATATATATATATATATATATATAATATATATATATATATATATATATATATATATATATATATAATATATATATATATATATATATATATATATATATATATATATATATATATATATATATATATATATATATATACATATATATATATATCAGTACAACACAAAAGGAACGCTTGAGAATATCACTAAGTCCACGTCGGAAAGGTGAGTGAAAACCAGGACTTTAGACAAGTACTTTCGTAGTTTATCTTGCATTTTCAAGTTCAAAAAGAAGTTGCAGAGATTCTCATGCATACAAGGCAAAAAAGAAAAAGGTGAAGGTGGGTTACAGTTTGTTAATCTGGGCATGTTCTTTAAACAAAAAAAGTCAGGGACAAAGGATCATCCAGGGATAATCAGGGTGGAATGATTATATATACATATACTATATAATTGGAATGTATATATATATATATATATATATATATATACTATATATATATATATATATATATATATATATATATATATATATATATATATATTAGTGATGCGTGTGCGCCTGATTCCTCGTCCGTTAAATACAAACATTGTGATGACCAGAAGCAATGAAATGAGAAAAAACGTCAAAAAAGAAATGAGAAAAACAATAGTGATACTTTAGAGCCTAGCAACAAGAGGTATGCGATGCTTGTGGAACTAATGGAAAAAAATATCATAAAAAAATATTAATTCTCGCGTCGCATCAGTAGTCTGTCATCTCTGAGGCGGGCACGTTAGAGCAAACAAACAAAGACTAAATAGAGAGAATACAAAGCAATGTTCTTTCTATAAAAATCTGTGTCCCGAAGTTAAAATATCACGGACTTATTTTAATTGTAAAATGCGTATAACCTTCCATTGGCATTTTGACGCCGTTCCTTCAAATATATTTGCTGGGCTCTTGATTTGAAAAAGTTTTTAAAGGCTGTCTTTCGTTAAAGGCCCCTGAACTCATTTTATTCGTTCTTGATTTAAAACTTTTAGTCTGGTAAGTTTTTGTTTATTGTAGGGAGTACAGCTCTTTTAGAGCGTTAGCATTTCAAAGACTTAAGTTCTGCTCTTAAAACCCGTAATTCATCAAACTTTTAGCCTTTTCTTTAATATATGAAAATGTTACTGGATTTTACCTTTCTTTCTTCGTTTGGTGTTGTTTCTTTTTCCTTGTTTGTAGTATTCAGATTTATTAACACTCAGAGACCCCATATTCTGTAAATAAGGCGTTTTCATCTTATAATGTGTTCAGGTTATTTCTGGTTTGTTGATTGAAGCAGCTTCCAGGTAATATATGTAAAAATTAAGTAGGGAACCTATGAGAGAAGTTATTTGGCTAATAATTTTAGAAGTCATCGAGTACTTCATAAGAAAAGTTACGTAGTATCTTACGCAATAGGTTCCGAGTACTTGTTATAAAAATTACTAGGTTAATTTATGAAATAATTATGTTGAGGCGCCAGATTATGATACTACTGTAAGTAGATCACTTTTTACAGAATAGTTAGTTGGCTCGTGTAAAGTCCGGCCAGTCAAGTATTCTTACTAAGTTTTAAATATCGAGGGATAACTTCTTTATGATAACTCGTATTATCATAAAGTAGTTTTTCTAGAAGGAGAACTCATTGGACAGCATCAATCATCAAACATACCAAATTGCAGCCTTCTAGCCTCAGTAGTTTTGATTTTATTGAAGGTTAAAGTTAGTCATGATCGTGCTTCTGGCACCAATACAGGTGCCAACAACGCAGGCCACCATCGGGCAATGGCTGAAAGTTTCATGGGCGGCGGCTGAGAGTTTCATGAAGCATTATACTTTGTACAGAAAACTCGATAGCGCCGAAGAATGCATTTTTACTGTTTGTACTGAAGTTCTTAGGCTGCCTATTAATCCCTAAACTTTATAATCGAGTTTATATGAAACGGAGAAAATGATAATTTTAACTAAAACTATTAATGGAATACCATGACCAGCCCTGCCTCTCCTTCCTTCATTGATGCTTCATCTGCAATTCCGACGTTCCGTCTTGCATTGTATCTTTCACCGCAAGAGCAAAACCTTTCTTGAGGAATTTGCAAAGACAAATATCAACGCCATACCCGAGGGATTGGATCTTCACGCGAAAACAATTCATCGACAATTTGGCCTCGAATCAGTTCTCCTGTCTCTCTTTCGCTACAGCATTTCGCCCGCGTTTACTTCCATCCCTCCTTATTTGACCTTTTCAGAACGCTTTTATATTTGGCATTTATTCTGGATTTTATAGAATCGAGCGGTGAAGGTAATTTCTTTTGACCAGTGGTTTGTATACACACACACACACATACTCATACATGAGGACATGCATACATATATGTATATATATACATACATATATATATATATATATATATATATATATATATATATATATATATATATATATATATATATATATATATATATATATATATCTATAATATCTATAGCTACATGTATATCTGTTATGACTGTGAAATATTTTCTGTTAAACAGAATTCCATCAAATATAAAAGCCCATAAAACGTTAAAATGTAGTAAATGCTATATTTCAGAGACCAAACTGTCTCTCTCTTCTGGCAAAATGATGAATGAGAAAGGGTTGCAGTGTGGACCATCTGCATAAATACCGCTTTTCTCTAGCTCTTTCTCATTCGTTATTTGCCTGAAGACAGACAGTTTGGTCTCTGAAATATAGCATTTCCTTTCTACAATTTGCCGTTTTTATGGGCTCCTTATGTTTGATATATGTATATATGTAGATATATACAGTGTATATATATATATATATATATATATATATATATATATATATATATATGCGTGTGTACAAAAAAACCATTGGTCACATAAAGTTACCTTTATCGCTCAATTCTATAAAATCCTAAATAAAAGCTATACATACTATATCTTCTTCTTCTTTTCTTTAACGTGCTTTTATTCCCATTTTTGTATGGGGTAAGCACGATGCCTTCTTTTGAAGGACTTTTTGATTTGGCTTTGGGGTAGACCTGTGGTCTCGATCGGCTGCCCTGCCTGACATCGCTTAGACCCCGGTACGTATGTTTCATGTATCATACCCGACCCAACGCCCTTTCTTCCCAGCAGCGAAGTTATTGCGCGGGTATGGCGGGAGAGTTCGAGACGTGTGAGATGTTTGTTATGTTTTAGAAGGTGTTGCAGTGGCTTTGTTTTGTGTGTGTATTTAGTCTGTAACATCCATTTGCTTTTTACAAACCTATCCGATTACATATATAAATCCCGGGATGTCTACGGATAGCAAAGTGTCTGCCTCTCTGATCAGTCGGCTGCGGGTTTGAACCCGCGCCACAGACCTCTACGAAGTCCGAAGCTGCTGCTGTAACCGACTGAGCCATCGAGGCTCTCTATACACACTATATATATATATATATATATATATATATATATATATATATATATATGTATATATATATATATATATATATAGTATATATATATATATATATATATATATATATATATATATATATATATATATATATATATATATACCCCTGGAATGGTCCTGAATCACTCACCACCTTATCCCTGTTGATAAGGTATTTTTGTATGAGTTTCATCTAATGCACTATTTTTATAGTGTTTTATACATAATCATAAATGCAGATTAGACTTTTTAGTAGATTTTAAATGTAAGTGTGACTAGAAGTGTATTAATTTAAGTGTTACAATGGATTCTGGTGTCAGTTCGGAGGTCTAGTCTTACGAGTGGCAACTGGACTTGATTATAATGATTGTTGAAGGCCAAGTCTAAAATAGTAGTCCTAACCCTGTCTCAAGTCTTCTACCAAACCTAGAGTTCCAGTCTCATTTTTAGTCCAGACTTTATTATCAGTCTTTGCCGGTGTGACTTAAACCGAAAGAATAATGCGCCATGGATATGATGAAGAAATAATATTCGTGATCAACGGCGGCATTCGGTATTTCGAAATTTTCACTTTTTGAAAAATGTTATCGCGAGCACATAAATCTTTTTCGAGTTATCACGGCTTCAAAATCCAAAATTCAGTGTTCATATCGAGAATTACGACTGACCATTACATTTGATGTGGCAAAAACACGACTTATTTTCAACACCGTAATTTTTGCTGAAATGTCTGTGTGCGCGTGTATGTGTGTGTGTGTGTGTGCGTATGTGTATGCAAGTATCATGACCCAGATCATGCATATTGATAGGGAATGAGGGAAAAGGTTTCGGTGTAAATGTATGTTTGTACTTTCCATTTTATCTCTGAAATATTAAGCACCGAATATTTGTCGATGGTCTTTTTTCCTACTGAGAATATATTAATGGCGTCAGTATTACCCCCGTTGTGTGTCATTATAATATCATTTGATTTATTTCTTGTAAAATCAATGGCTGTGAGCATGAAGAAATATGAAGCTTTCCATAAAATGTAGAGGTATTGTTCATGTTTGCAACAATAAGTATCTCGAAAACTCTCTCTCTCTCTCTCTCTCTCTCTCTCTCTCTCTCAGTTCTTCATTGGATGGGTGGGTAGAGCTCTCGGCTAGCATGCTGTTGGCCCAGCATTCAACTCTCCGACCGGCCAATGAAAAATTAGAGGAATTTATTTCTGGTGATAGAAATTCATTTCTCGTCATAATGTGGTTCGGATTCCACAATAAGCTGTAGGTCCCGTTGCTAGGTAACCAATTGGTTCTTAGCCACGTAAAATAAATCAAATCCTCCGAGCCAGCCCTACGAGAGCTGTTAATCAGCTCAGTGGTCTGGTGGTAAAACTCTCTCTCTATATAAATATATATATATATATATATATATATATATATATATATATATATATATATATATACTATATATATATATATATATATATATATTATATATACTATATATATATATATATATATATATATATATATATATATATATATATATATATATATATATATATATATATATATATATATATATATATATATATATATATATATATATATATATATATATATATATATATATATATATATATATATATATATATATGTATGTGTATAAATGTGTGCAAAAGTGTGTGTATGTTTCTTGATTAGTATGTTTATCTCCTACACTTATGTGAATTTATTCTGACTTATAGCTATTTATCTCTTCGCCTGGTGGCATTCAGATGTGTGATTTCCTAAGCCTTGCCCAATGTCATTTTGGGATTATTCTCTGCAAATTCGTGCAACTGACTAATAATAATAACAATAATAATAATGACACTAATAATAATAATAATAAAAATGCTTCATTCTAACATCTGATAATCTGAGATTGCAATAAAAGTTTGCTGGTGCTTATGAAGCTCCTTTACGTGTTTTGGGGCACGAGAATGCTGCCGATTTGGAGGGAGATCTTATTCCTGTACATTCAGCATTCACATGTATAGCATCACCATGCTTATTCTCGTAATGATTTTTCCTTTTATGGGAAACCATGTTGTTTCTTGGTGGCCGACTCTCTCTTCCGGCATTTACAAATTGTTGCTTGTGTTCCAATAGATAAAAACACTCCTTTATTCAATTCGACTGAAGAGGTTTCTGAAAATCTCGGTGACAGCATTGAACCTAAATCAGATCTCTTGGATTCTTACAAAAAATAAAAGAAACAAGGCAGGTGATAAACAATTTAGTTTGAGTGAAACGAGTCATAAAGATTTGAAATTTCAGGTTAAGATACTCACAGACCCAAATGTAACATCATCACGGTAAAGTTTTTCACTAATTTATTACCTTTGTTTACTGTAATATTTCCTCTATTCATCCATTCTGTGATATATGTCATCTGTCAGCCATATCCTCCCAATTCAGTAAATATTGCCAGAAACACGTACCATAAACTTGATTTAACTTGGTAAGTCCCGTTTTAATATCAAAGAAAAGTCTCATGCGTTTTTAATGATCAGGACATTAGGCAATGATAATTAAGT
>NC_089793.1:40439451-40456951 GCF_040412425.1 Macrobrachium rosenbergii | reverse complement strand
TTTGATTTCACAGGCGCCTCATAAATTAGATTTGGTAGTCCTGATGTATTTCAATTAGTCATCAATACTCTGTATCATTTCAAACTTTTACAAAATTCGCGTATTTCCATGGCTGACGTGTGTATGTATACGTAAAGCAATGTGAAAAAAGATGGATAAACATTATCCATCATCATGAATCTCGAAAATACTGGGTATTAGGTTATGTTCTCTCACGTTTGACATAGCTATGAATATGCAAAGTTAGCTCTCGTCGGTGTTCAGCCAAAGCAAAGAAACAAATGCAAACAAAAAGAACAAGAAAACGTCCGCCATGAAAATGCATCTGTGCACGGAAGGCAAAGGAAAAACGCGTGTAACATGAACTGCTATCATTGCTAACATGGGATTATGCAATATATAAATTCATGCAGAACAAGCACAGGTCCATGAAAGGGAATGTTACATCAAACACCTATACGGCTGATTCAATCTACTCAACGATCATTTGATATCGTATATACACAAGAATGTTTCGTATGGAAGTTAGGTTTAAAAGGTAACGTGCCTCATCACAAAGCCAATCATTCATTTCCATGGTAGGGGGACGAGGGTTAATGTATTCAGTCTTGTGCTGCGTTTCGTATGTAGCCTGTAAGTAACGCGATCAGATCTCGCACTGCAGAGATAAGTGTATTTGATGCCAAACTCTAAGGTGACGATATCTATAACCAACTTTTCTACCCAACTTTGAGAATAAATGTATCCCCTTCGCAGTTACAGGAAGAATTATGCATCTACAAATAGTGATTCATTTTATCTTTGTACGAAGTTTGAAAGTGGAAGCAAAAAAAAAATTTCTCCCCTACAAGCAGGAAGAAATTCTGTTCCAAATGTATAACGGACTTGGTCGATTTATTACCTTACTTAGAAAACCTTTCTGCTTTCCACCATCACACGAGGCCTATTTATACTGCTCTTTTGTGCAGGAAATCATTCGTCTTCGAATTGCACGGTGCAGGAGCTGCTTTTTTTTTATCTGCAACCTGACTTTGGAACTCTCTTCTTGTCACGTTTTCCCTTACAGTGTATTTTGATTCCAGGTGTGGGCGAATGGCTTCCCCGCGTTAACTCGAAATTTTTATGACGTCTACCCCGTCCCATACAACTGCACATGACCTTCCCTCCATAGGATAAAGACAGATAAAGACATGGTGTCGTCATATATTGTTCAACATTCACTCGAAATATTCCTTAGTGATCGCCTTCATAATTTATGAGGGGAAAGTTCGAGTCTTCGGCCGGCCAATGAAGAATTAGAGGAATTTATTTCTGGTGATAGAAGTTCATTTCTCGCTATAATGTGGTTCGGATTCCACAATAAACTGTAGGTCCCGTTGCTAAGTAACTAATTGGTTCTTAGCCACGTAAAATAAGTCTAATCCCTCGGGCCAGCCCTAGGAGAGCTGTTAATCAGCTTAGTGGTCTGGTTAAACTAAGGTGTACTTATGAGGGGAAACAGTCTGTGCAACAGCTTCGAATGTTGCAAATATCTCGTAAGGTAATTGAAAACACTAAAAAGAACAAGTAAAATATGCAATCGAGTTTTCTGTACAGCGTATAATGCTGTATGAAAGTCTCAGCCACCGTCCATGAAACTCTCAGCCGGCCGTGGTGGCCTGTGTTGTTGCGATGCCAACGCACGATCATTGCTAAATTTAACCTTAAATAAAATAAAAACTACTGAGGCTAGAGGGCTGCAATTTGTTATGTTTGATAGTTGGAGGGTGAATGATCAACATACCAGTTTGCAGCCCTCTAGCCTCAGTAGTTTTTAAGATCTGAGGGCGGACAGAAAAAGTGAAGACGGACGAACGAATAGCCTTCTCAGTAGTTTTCGTTTACAGAAAACTAACTAGAAAACGTTCCGTGCAATGACTATTAGAATAATGCTCTATATTATCTAATTTGCTATAGGTCCTAAGTTGTCTTCCTAACATGGATAACTTGTTCTTGTGGGTGACTCACCCAAGGGAAATTTCTTCAAAATCTGAATAAAAAAAAAAAAAAATCCAGCAGCACATTCACTCCGAATCATCAACGAACTTAAAATAGTCTAATCCTTCGGGCCAGCCCTAGGAGAGCTGTTAATCAGCTCAGTGGTCTGGTAAAACTAAGGTGTACTTAACTTGTCAACGAACTTGACCTGCAGAATCGGTGATTGTTTTATGAAATGCACGAGTGAATATTTTTACGAATGTTTAACTATTCTAGTTCCAAGTTACAACCGAATTTTGAACCTGAGACCAACGTTGAGTCTGAAATGCTGAAGAAAATCTGTCCAATAACCACGTACTACTGTACTACGATGCTCTCAAAAACTCAAGACCCAGGTACAGCGTGTAATGGATCAGACTCCTGACTCGTAACGGAAAAGCAACCGGAGCGTCAACCATTGGCTGACCTTAATATAGAAAAATATATTGGAAAATATCGTAAAGTTTACTTATTCTGTGAGCAAATAAACTCGGAAATTAACAGTGCTACAGAACATAAACCTCTTGCGTCAGAGCAAATACATGGGTAAATGTCTGATTGAACGAGTTATTAAAAGATATTTTTTTCTCTTTCAGCGAACAAAGATTTTGTAAACACTGAAGCTGATGCCTCAGATACACAGGCATATAAATGTGTTGACGTTAATCTCAGTAAGTATCATTTGATTGAAAGAACATATTACTAGGTGTTGAGTTAAATAAGAATACTAAAAATGAAAAAGTGGCTTCCTGTAACAAGTAAATGATTTAGAGAAAAAATGAAAAGAGATAACTTCTTGCATCAAAAAAAGAAAAAGGAAAAATGAGAAAGTAAGTGACGACAAACTCGTTTTTATGGGAATGAACTTAAACCCATTCATTCGTTCTTTCTCTCTCCCTCTTCCCCTCTCCTCCCATAAGACCCTCCCCTCCCCCTTACCTCTATCTACGGTTTTCTCATGCCTACCTGGAAGCTTAATTGAAGCTTCCCCCCTGAAAAAGCAAGTCTACGAAATACTTTATTTTTGTAAGGGGACCAGATAGCTGTAAAGGGAATCCTGCCCTTGTTGACATAAGCCCTCTAGCGCTGGCAATCAAGTGTAGGAATGGATTTAACCTGGAAACGTAGAATACCTCTCCTCCCCCTGCTCCAGTCTCCCCTACCCGTTCCCCTCCCATCCTACTAGACCTTTCTCTCTTTCCTACATCTCTCTCTCCTTATGGCTTTCTCTCTTTCTCTCTCTCTCCCTGTATCCCCACAGTGCCATATCCCAAGTGCCACCCTCCCTGCCTCCCTGTTGTGTACTCTCTCGCTCTTCTTCCTCTCCTTTGGAATGTTGTTTACTGTGCTCCACGTTGTGTAAATTTTGATCAGCTTTGGCTATCTTTTTTTTTTTTTTCTTGGTGTGGGGACGTCCGGGGTTTATTGTTAAACACTTTACAAGTCTATATAAATCCCAATAGCCTCGGATGTTTCGCGCTTGATCTGGCTTTTCATCCGTTTTGATTTTATTCATTCGGATCTAAATATACTGTAGATGAATCTTTTATCCCCCGCCTCCCATCTCTCCCTTTTGTTCATTTTAAAGTAAATAATTATGGATGAAGATTCTTTATATTTTCGGCTAAATTTAGATACTCGTAAAAGTTGCTTTGCCCTTGAGTTTTGTCCTTGTTACTTATATTTCTTGATATCTTACAAAATGAAACAATACAAGGGAAATCGCAACGTAAACTAGCTTGCTAAGGCAGAAACAGTTTGTTAGTGTTGATGGCTTGAAGGTGCCTTGGAATACTACTACTTGCCTGACGTAAGATGTTTTAAAGACATGTGCTTGTATTTTGTTAATTTAGACTCGTTAGACTTAATACTAAATTATATTTGTGGATAACTGTGAAAATAAAGTTAATGAATCCGAGAGCGTATTTTTTGTAGTAGATTTAATATCATAAATCTTCAATAATTAGTAACGCATAGTACGATATGCTACCCGCAAAAATCCGGCAACGTGGATCACGGCGATCGTCTAGAAAAGTTTAGTTGTTTTGTGTAGTTTAATTTCCGTCGTTATTCGCTCTCGTTACGATTCGGCGGGAATATGATAATTCAGAAGGACGCTGTAGACTTTAAAGATTGCTGGGTCTACATTCATTTCCGTACTTTTAGGGAAATGATGCGAAATTTTGCCAGAATGGTATAGTGGAGTCCACCGGTTGTAACTTGCTATCATGCCCACCTTGTCAAATGCCGCATCAGCCAAGACTTTATAGAGGGTAATTTGTTTTCTTTTCATTCTGTTCGATTTTGTTCTGTTTAACATTCCAATCATCATTGTTCAAACAACTGAGAGTTCATTGATCTTTGAACACATTAGTTTCATGTTTGTCACATTTTTGTCAAAGCATATTATGTTTGTGTGTGTCAGGGTAAGCAATGTAAAAGACCTCATAGACGTTACGACCGGCGGATCAGGTTCCGTTCTAACTCCGGTATCCGCGCTGTCCATTGACGTTCGGTTCATCAGTTTGGCCGAAACTTGGTAGGGTGAAGACGTGTCAGGCCGCTCGGTGATGAGACACTATAGATCAGCTCTTGCCAGCAGAAACTGAAAAACCCCAGCGAAAAGGGAGAACCTAGATTTAAACTATGGTTGAAGAAGAGAAATTATCTCACGATTGTTTATTAATGAATTGAAACTTTACCCTGGTGACTGGTTTAATTATCTGAGAATGGACGAGCAGACCGACATGGAATTATTATATATGGTCTCCCTCTTCTAGAAATAAAAGCACACTTGTACGACAACCCACATCACTGTACGAGGAGGTTGCTGGCCGCACTTCCTTCGGCGCCACTAGTCGTTCCTTAGGGCATATAATCCCAGAGACATGTAAAGCAATAATTCAAGTTGTGCAACACGAGTTTACAAAGGTAAAAAGTAACTATGTTGCATGCACAGCATCCTGCATAGTCTAGCGGTATACAGTCTAGTATACAGTAGGTCTATGATCGTTAAAGCAGAATAGGCACTAACCTTCGTTTCTGTAGCCAAGTGAGGGTAAAATCTTCAACTTTTTTTTTACAAAAAATTTTAATTTATGCAAGGAAAATTGAAATATTATTGAAAATATTGTCATAAACTTTATTTTATGTACGGAGAATAACAATTTATTTAAGCAATAGTAGTAATGCATACATACATTCATAAACACACGTACACATATATACAGTATATATGTGTGTGTATTAGTGCTTTGTTTAAATTATACATTGTTGGCTTAATATATGTTATTATGTATATATATGGGCAGGGGTGTATTTTAGTTTCATTGCAGTGGTTTATATATATATATATATTATATATATATATATATGTATGTATATATATACATATATATATGTGTGTGTGTGTGTGTGTGTGTGTGTGCGGACGTATACATTAATATATATGTATATATACGCATATATATGTTTGTATGTATTCAAAAACATTAAGCTACAAATGTGGTATAATATTCATTTCACTCTGTCTCGGGATAACACACACTCAAGAAAATGGCTCATTGTTAAACCGTCACTGTACGTCATCGTTTTTAAACCAGTCAACAGTGATAATATATATATATATATATATATATATATATATATATATATTCAACTATACACTATTTTTTTTTCCTAGAATTGGTGATTCCAAGAGTTAATCTTATATTCAATATTATATATATATATATATATATATATATATATATATATATACATACACGTATATTACTTACGTATATATATATATATATATATATATATATCATACACGTATATACATACACACACATTTTTCCCCGGTAGAGGAAGTTGTGGCGGCTTCAGAAGGGTAGAACCTTCCTATTTTCAGCAAGCCCAGGGATGGGATGATAGACCCTGTCCCCTTTTGTACCCATTCCCAGTTACCTGAACGCAGAAGGGGTAGTAGGAAGTAATTTATGATCTCAAGCTAATTTTGTTGTTAGGCCTACAAGGGACCTGCATTTAAAGTAGCCTCAATCTGATTGCAATCAGTTGTTAAGGGGCTGGTGAGTTTATGCTCTGTCTCTCTCTCTCTCTCTCTCTCTCTCTCTCTCTCTCTCTCTCTCTCTCTCTTACAGGTACAAAATTATTCCGGCCTAGTTTAAGGTAGTTTAGGGTACTGCTTACTGTACAGGATATTAGCGGCTCCAATGTTCGCCCGGTGCCTTATAGGATATAAGCTTTGATTTTTATGAGTGTTTGAGTTTAGTCTTAACCTGCCTCGCTTTATTTTACTTATTAATTCGATTTTACACACCAAATCATCTGTTTGTATATGGGGCTAGTTTTGCTTGAATTAATTTACTAGTACTCGTCTCGGTTTCTTGAGTAGTCACACCTTTATTCAGATGTATGTCCAAGACTAAGGATGGTTTGATTTTATGCATAGACCAACCCACAGGGGAGTAGTGCCGTCAGTGCACCTCATTCGGTGCACTGTAGGCATTACTTAAGGTTCTTTGCAGCGTCCCCTAGCTGCAACCCCTTCCATTCTTTTTACTCTACCTCCGTTCATGTACTCCTTCCATCTTACCTTCCACCCTCTCCAAACAACTGATTCATAGTGCAGCTGCGAGGTTTTCCTCCTGTTACACACCTTTCAAACCCTTTCACTGTCAGTTTCCCTGTCAGTGACCTCAGACGTCCAAACGCTAGGCCTTTACCCTAAATCCTATATTCTGTATCCTATATTCTGTTCTTCATGCACTGACCGAGCAATGTATGCATTTTTTTTACTTGTGTACCCAGCTTTGTTTGGTACACCAAGATTTACATATATTTAGTGCTCCTAACCTTTGTTTGGCTCACTTGACATGTTAGTTCAAGCTTGGTTTGACTTAAAGTATAGGTCCACATTTTGTATGCCAATGTTTATCTGTTTTCTTTCAATAATTCGAAAGTACTAAGTGTTCTATAACCGCTTTCTAAAAGCTGATGGCTCTTAATTTTCTTTTGTCGTCTTATATACGTTGGGTAGAGTACGGTTTATGTTAGGTCGGGTACAATGGAAACCGTTTTCCAGCCATGGCAAAAACGGTGAGGCGTGAAATAAAAATGGGAAAACATGAAGACAACTTGTTTTGTGATTCTAGTTACTTTGTGTTTATTCTAATCATTTACAGTTTTGCATTTCAGTAAATGATGATACAAACGCAAAGGGACATTTTTATATGCTAGATTATTTTTGAAAGATGAAGTTCTTTCATTTCGAATCTTAGCTCACTTTTGTCCCTTCTGTTTCATGTTCTTTCTTTCTGCCGTGAATAGATGAGCTCCGTAGGTTGGTAGTGCCGTCAGTGCACCTCTCGCAGTGCACTGCAGACATTGTTTAAGGTTATTTGCAGCGTACCTTCGACCCCTAGCTGCAATCTCTTTCATTCCTTTCACTGCACCTCCGTTCATATTCGTTTTCTTCCATCGTACTTAACACGCTCTTCTAACAATTGTTTCATAGTGCAACTGCGAGGTTTTCCTCCTCTTACACCTTTAGAACCTCTTAATCTTGATTTTCCTTTCAACTCTGAATGACCTCATAAGTTCCAGCGCTTAGCCTTTGGTCTAAATTGTATAAACTATCTTGGATGGATAAGGACGTTAGGCTGCCCGTCCCGTAGACGTTTGTTTGTAAAACATTATAGGGCGTGAATTCATGCCATCATGGCTGAGTGCTGCATGACAAAGAACCTTGATTTAGTCCATTTAACGCACGACCAGGGGTCTGCTGAATTACGCCCTAATAATTAATATCCATAAAAAATATCAAGTGACGCAATGGGATATATAATTATACCCATTTTTGCTAAAAGGTAATTAATGCATTCAATCATTTTTGACGGGACGTTGTGTGAGAGGGCGGTCGTGCCCAAAAAAGTTCCGTGTTAAAACGCCCTTTCCGCGAGAAGTTGAACAAAAAAACATTAGAGGTTGGGATTTGATGGGCAAAATGGAATATTTATATATTTTTATAAGTGACCCTTTATCAGTCAAAAACTGTGTTTTTTTAATAAACAGTTTAATGTAACGTTTTGTAAGTTGCTTGTGGAACTTTGCTGCAGGATTTTAATAATTTCATGGCCTAATATTTTATTATGTATTTTGTTGATTACATCCATTACATCTGCTGTACGGTATAGTTTTGACATAGCGATGTATGTATTGATTGGGGTGATTGTATTAAACTCCCATATCGTTAAGGGAGCTGACATGTTTCATAGGTAGAAAACTACTGCGGTAATTATGAAGAATCTATAATATTTTGCTTTCGTTTATATTTGGGCGCAGCTTACTTTCACTGACTGATTACAGGATATCTGGCGTCAGTCTACCAGGGTCAAGAACGCCAACCCTAGTTCTGAAGCGCTTCACATAAACCATACACACTTCTGATGAATGATTAGTGATCGCCTCTACGCGTCCAAGGAATTCATCAAGTATGAAAGCTGGGAGGTACAGAACGGTGTGTGATTGTGAGACTTTGGAAGTTCTTGATCACTCGTCGCATTTTCCTTCTCAGGCCTACCTGCTTATGTAAAGTTGAATAACTATAGTTTTTATTTTTTTTTAGCTGACGTTAAATATCCGCAGCCAATATCATTGTAAACTATAGTAGTGATGGTGGAGCAGAATGAGTAAGCACTCACAATCAGGTCAGTGATATAGCCTGAGGATATATCGTCAGGTAAAAAAACAAGTAAAAAATGCACTGAAGTTTCTTCTGTGCAGTCAAGTTTTCTTTACAGCGTATAATGCTGTATGAAACTCTCAGCCACGACCCGTGAAAGTTTCAGCCGCTGCCCGGTGGTGACCTGTGTTGTTGGCACCTATAGCGGTGCCAGACGCACGATCATGGCTAACTTGAACCTTAAATAAAATAAAAACTACTTATGCTAGAGGGCTGGAATTTGATGTGTTTGATGATTGGATGGTGGATGATCAAAATACTAATTTGCAGCCCTCTAACCTCAGTAGTTTTTAAGAGCTGAGCGGACAGAAAAAGTGTGGACGCACAGACAAATAGCCATCTCAGTAGTTTCCTTTTACAGAAAACTAAAAATCGAAGACCAAACGATGCATGGTATACCCGATACAACAGTTGCTGCAAGTGCTTTGCCGTATATGGAATAGGTCTCTATAATGCCTTGTCTTCATATGCTCCTCGTTTCAAGTGCCGTCAGTGCACCTCGCACGGGTCACTGTAGAAATCGCTGAAGGTCGTTGTAGCGTTCCTTTGGCCTGTAGCTCCACTCATTTTTTAGCCTTTTACTTCACCTCCTTTCCTCCATCTTGCTGTCCAGCCAGTCCAACTCCTCTTTTTACTGTCTTAAGCACTGAATGACTGGAAGTGGCGCAGTGCTTGGCATTATAGCCAAATTTTCAAAAATCAGATTTTTGAAAGTTCATAATGTTTCTCACTGCACGCCATCACTCTACCTCACCCAGTGTCTTATTTTCACTGTTTTTAATGAATCATCCTCCATTTCATAGGTTAGGCTTATTATGCAAGTTAATTGCCAGAAGAATTAACTTCATAATTGTCAGAGAACGACGACTGAAAGCATGTGAGAACAGTCGGATAAGAGAAGCGAAATCCATTCGCAACATAATTGCACTCTTTGATCTTCGAAAAGTTTAACCTAATGTGAGCAATGAGCAGTACACGAAACGTCAACAATCTATAAAGTTTTCATCCCACTATCACGAACAGTAAAATTCACTTTGGACCTGCAAAGTAAACACGACTAAAATGGCTGATGTTCATGCAAGCAAATATGAAAATAGGAAAAGGTTTCCTCTTAGGCACGAGAGTTGGCAAATGAATTATTCTCGCCGTTTCGAGGCGTTGTAAAATGCAAGTGACAGCTTCGTTTTTTTATGTATTCATAATAAATGTTTTTACGTTTTATTCGATTTGCTGGACAGGTCGGGCTTGTTCATGATGGTATGGATGATAAAAAGAAGACTTATTTTTTAATTGTAGATTTTATAATAATGCATTTGCAATAATGGTAGATGTGTGTCAACGTTTTTCCGTGGCTTTGTAATAGCTTAGATTTGTTTGTAGTACTTTTCTTACATTATTTTCAAATGCAGAAAATGTTTTCATGAACATTTTAACCGCATCTGGGGAATATGCACATCAATAAGCAACCAGGCAGAAAAGTATTTATTCATATTGTTGAGAAAATAGTGATCGTAGGTCAGGTCCCTCGGGAGGCTCAGCCAAGTTAATACTGGGACATTGAAGTAAAGAGGAAAAAGAAGATTTATGAAGTGGAGTTGGAGGAGAGGATGCAACATGAAAAACAAATAAGTAATGGGAACAGAGGGAGAGAGAGGAAAAGCGTAGCAACTGATGAAATTTGTAAAAGAAAATTTAAGATGAGATTTAGGGAGAATAAGTAGCTCTGAAGGAAAGTGGCTCTAAAGCAAAGAATAAATGAGTAAAATAGATCATAGAATGAGATCATTCAAGGGTTATTGACGCAGTCAGAAGGTAAAGAAGTTACATGTTATTTGAATGATCACATGAAGAAAACTCGATGAATGCAGATACGAGAAGAGAGGCAGGAATGAGTGACGTAAGAGCTAAGGGAATCAGTGATAGTAGAACGAAAGTTCCTGAAGCAAAGACCAGTAAAGTTAAGTATACTTTAGTTTAACCAGACCACTGAGCTGATTAACAGCTCTCCTAGGGCTGGCCCGAAGGATTAGATTTATTTCACTTGGCTCAGAACCAATCGGTTACCTAGCAACGGGACCTACAACTTATTGTGGAATCCGAACCACATTAGAACGAGAAATGAATTTCTGTCATCAGAAACAAATTCCTCTAGTTCTTCATTGGCCGGTAGGAGAATCGAACGCCGGCCCAGCAGAGTGCTAGCCGAGAACGATACCAACCCTTCCAATGACGAACTTGCCAGTAAAAACGCCGCATGATAGAGAGGGGCCGATACACATAATTTAATATCAACGGAGTGTCAGTGAGCTTCTTTATACGTGTATAAAGTGACTGTGATGTAATGGGAGTTTATTAGCAGTGAGATGATGAATCTGGCTGCGACTCATATCTTGAATTTTGCTGAAGTCATCCCTTATAAGTAGATGTGTAGGGAAATTATTTTTCACTGACCGGATACCTACTATAGTATGTAACAACTGTGTAGAGTCAAAACTTAATACACATTTAAATTCAGGAATGCATATATAACAACTGTGCAGATTTAAAACTCAATGTATATCTGAATTCAGGAATGCATAGATGCATAGCATAAACATATATATGTTTCAAGGCTGGGACATGTTAAAAACAAAAATATTCCAAGGTAGGTTTATTTACAACTACCACAATTGTGTTTTGCGTCCAATTTGTTCTCATCCTCATATATTACTGTTACTTAGGAAGTTTGTTGTGATTTATATTCACAGCGAATTTGCCTTTTCGTTAAATTTATTCGTGTTTATATGTTTATACAACGATTCATTTTATCTTTTATGTATTAAAGCCTCATTTACTATTGTAGTAGTAGTAGTAGTAGTAGTAGTAGTAGTAGTAGTAGTTAGTAGCAGTAATAGCTATTTTTACTCCTTTCATAATAGCTATTTAATTTTCATAATAATAATAATAATAATAATAATAATAATAATAATAATAAATGTGATTTATTGATACACACGAATAAAAAAGATAAAGTTTTGAGCTGAAGTTCCTACGCAGTCCTAGTCATTTAAGCAATTTTGAAAGAAACAAATGTAAAAATACATATCAGGTAAAATGTACATTAAATGATTGACGGAAAATCCCGCATACATGACCAAGGTATTACGTCTGATGTGTCTTAGTTGATGGACTTTGTTGCCTATCCCATATATATAGGTGTTATATGTGAAAAATATTAATAAGTGAAAATGCGCGAAGTTTCTTCGGCGCAGTCGAGCTTCTGTACAGCGTTTAATGCTGTATGAAACTCTCAGTCACGGCCCATGAAACTCTCAGTCACGGCCCATGAAACTCTCAGCCGTGGCCCATGAAACTTTCAGCCACAGCCCAGTAGTGACCTGTGTTGTTGGCAACCATAGCGGTGCCAGACGCACGATCATGGCTAACTTTAACTTAATAAAATTAAACTCATTGAGGCCAGAGGCTTTAAATCTGGTATGTTTGATGGTTGGAGGGTGGATGATCAACATACCAATTTGCAGCCCTCTAGCCTCAGTAGTTTTTAAGATCTGAGGGCGGACAGAAAAAGTGCGGACGGACAGACAAGTAGCCATCTCAATGGTTTTCTTTTAAAAATAGTTCTTCACTTGGGGGTGGATAGAGCTCTCGGCTAGCACGCTGTTGGCCCAGCGTTCGAGTCTCCGACCGGCCAGTGAAGAATCAGAGGAATTTATTTCTGGCGATAGAATTTCATTTCTCGTCATAATGTGGTTCGGATTCCACAGTAAGCTGTAGGTCCCGTTGCTAGGTAACCAATTGGTTCTTAGCCACGTAAAATAAGTCTAATCCTTCGGGCCAACCCTAGGTGAGCTGTTAATCAGCTCAGTGGTCTGGTTAAACTAAGGTATACATTACTTTTAGGAAGCTAAAAATGGTGATGATGATGATGATAGTAATGGACCTTTGGTGTGATCGTTAGCATCCTTGGTTACCAAGCGAGGGAACCCAGGTTCGTTTCGTAGTTCAGCACACGCCGGTGAAGACCCCGTTCTGTCACTGCTGACCTAGACAGTGAATTTGATACCTGGTAGTTAATAGTCTTGTTGCTTGCAACGACTGTGTGGGGTCCAGAGTTGACGCACCGAGACTCTCAGGAAACAGATCCAGCGCTCCTGATTCAAACGATCTTTTATGCATTTTTCAGAGGATACTTTAGGTCCTTTTCATAAGTGTAATTACTAATGTATGTAAGGCATTGCAAGCTTTCTAGCCATACGTATTTGAAGTCTCTTCCTAATTTGTATATAGAATTGTTAACCATTTCCCAGGTGTGAGAAACATCTGACTGTGTATAGACGTCCCTCTGTTTTCCTCCAATGTCAGATACTACCTTTCCGCTCGCAGGAGTGCTTGACCTGTCAGAGATTTTGTGTCCATAATTTAGAATACCTTGAAGCCGTCTCTTACTCGCCGCCTCGTTATTAATGAAAAAAGGAAGCGGGGCTGGCAACCTCAACTGCAAAGAATTACCGAGAATCTGAAGGACGACACTTCCTGGAGTCACCCCCTCCATGACTAAAAAGCTAGATTTAATCATTTACGTATTAAAGCTGCGAGTTTGACCATAACTGGCTCACCAGCGTTGTTTTGCGCTGAGTTTTTCTTTTCTTAACGCACTGCGTTATCTACATGCTCCATACCTCCACCTGTAAAATGCCACTCTCGTATAAACATAAGAATCAAGTTGCGATAACTATCTTGTCATTTTTCCTGGGTATCTGTTGATATTTTATTAAGTATCTTCCTATAGAGAATTAAACAAGCACTTGATTGTCCATCTTCATTGCTCTAACTATACTTATGTTGCTTATTTTCTCAAGTCACTTATCTTATTAGAGGGTCAAGTAACATGAAAATCTTTATTTTCGTGTTTGTTTATTAGTAAGAAGCCTCCTTGGCAGGGTAGTGCCGTCACTGCACCTCATGCGTAGCACTGTGGGCATTACTGAAGGTTCTTTGCAGAGTCCCTTCGGCCCCCAGCTGCAACCTCTATCTTTCCTTTTACTGCGCCTCTGTTCATATTCTCTTTCTTCCATTTGCTGTCCATCCTCTCCTGACAGTTGTTTTATAGTGCAGCTGCAAGGTGTTCCTCCAGCTACACCTTTCAAATCTTTCTACTCACAATTTCTGTTTCAGCGCTGAATGACCTCATAGGTAGGTTCCAGCCCTAGGACTTTGGCATGAATCCTATATTATTTGCATTAATAAGAATTTGAATACGTTTTAGAACGATGCGTGAACTTAATGTCTGGTTACTTGGGGACGAAGCCCATGACTACTAATGATTAGGTTAAATTTGATAATATTAGTTTGATAAATTGTACTACGACGATTCTGCAAATGCTTTCATACCTTTGACTCAGTAAGATTCGTTAGTTCAGTTGAATTAGGTTATGAAAGCTACATTCGGCTAGGTAAGATTAATTTGCTACCGTTTCGCATGGAATTGTTGTTTTTAATGATCTTATATTCATATTGAAATACTTGAATGTAACATGCATTTGCACGAACGGTGATGTTGGATCCAAGCTCATGTGTCAGTATCAGTTTTCATTTCTTAACCCCATCTTCAACTAGTAAAATAATGTTTTTATTCTTTACCCTTGCATCCAGTTGAAGACTTATTTTCCATCTCTATTCAACTCCTCCATTCATAGACCTAGAAGAAGTATAGACCTACAGGAGTTATCTGGAATCACCGGCTATCCAATTATCCATCCGTTTATTCATCTGTCCACTGAAAGTGCCCGGAACCGACCTCATCCATTTAACTCTCACCCTTGACCCCATCCATTTGCTGGAAGCAGCTGGACTGTGTCCCTTCCAAGTGGGTTCAAGGTCTGTCTCACTTATTTAGCGAACTGTTCTCTTAACCACCTACACTGCAGCCATCTCCTCATTGGACCCGGTGGGTATCGTTCTCAGCTAATGAAGAATTAGAGGAATTTATTTCTGGTGATAGAAAATCATTTCTCGTTATAATGTGGTTCGGATTCCACAATAAGTTGTAGGTCCCGTTAGTGCTAGGTAACCAATTGGTTCTAGCCAAGAAAATAAGTCTAATCTCTTTTAGGACCAGCCCTCAGGAGAGCTGTTAATCAGCCCAGTGGTCTGCCGTTAAACTATGGTATACTTACAATGTGAGCCGTTCTGTCAGTGTCACTTTTCCATACTTTTATCGTTCTGTCCTTCTGCCACTGAACACACTAATCAACTTTCCAACTCACTCATCTATCAATATATTAGTCTAAGAACGACGGTCTTGTCATTCCTACCTCTTTTATAACAAACTCATCTACTTCTCTATCATGTAACCCAATCATCAGGTGTGTTATGCCTCTGCACTCTTCATATTGCTGTCTCTCCGCCCTCCGTGCAGGTAACCCATTCATCCACCCATCTACTACCCCATTACAGGCACCTGGCCTTCCCCCAGCTATCCAATTCACGGCCGGCCATCTACTGTACTATTCAGTGCAGCTGTGGTTAGAGCTACTCGATTTCACTCACACCACGTTAATCCCATTAGCATAGCATCCTGCGCTCTCGGCCGGCCCTGGCCTGACAAGTTTAATATTTGGTGGCGTTAATATCTGTGCTAGAACAATATACGACTGGATGTGTCATACGAATTGTGTTTAGCCCCGTTGCCTCTCTCTCTCTCTCTCTTTACCAGTATGTTTCAGAGTGCAGTGATAGTTCATATATCCCATTAAGGTTAATATACTTGGGAGTATTTGTGTGTGTGTGTGGTTTTACTGTTGGTCATGGGTGCTATCTATATAATTTTTGACTGTACTTTAAATAGGGGTTATGTGTACGCTTTGATTTTATATCTTTTAATTATGCAATGTGTGGTGTGTATATGTGCGTGTGCTTGCATCTGATGCGGATTGTGTGTGCTCTTTATGCTTTATAATTACGTTTTGTTTTAAGATATTGCTATTGCTGTGCATTTTTATTTCTTTTTTTTATGTCGTCGCAAACATTTTATGCACTAATCGGAGTCATATTTCAATTTTTTTGCAGTTGTGATGAAAGGTCCAATCATTTCTACTAGAGGTATTGGTGAGTGTACTATATTATACTTGTTATTTTATTTTATTTGTTTTTTAAATTTGTGTTTTATTTGCGTAAATACTGGGATTTCATGTATATATTTCGACGAGTGCAAATGAACCCACCAAATGTTGAATTGAATTCCTCAACTGGAAATCTACGAGGAGCTGCAGTTCAATGTTTAGTCGCTGTAGTTTCCCAAAAGGAACAGTTTTCATTGGAAGGGTGGGTAGAGTTCTCGGCTAGCACGCTGTTGGCCCAGCGTTCGACTCTCCGACCGGCCAATAAAGAATTAGAGGAATTTATTTCTGGTGATAGAAATTCATTTCTCGTCATGATGTGGTTCGGATTCCACAATAAGTTGTAGGTCCCGTTGGTGGGTAACCAGATTGTTCTTAGCCACGTAAAATAAACCTAATCGTTCTGGCCAGCCCTAGGAGAGCTGTTAATCAACTCAGTGGTCTGGTTAAACTAAGGTATACTTAACTTTTTCCCCAAAGGAAACAGAGAGGGCAAAAAATGAGTTCGTGTTGCAGCCATTGTAGTTTCTCAAAAGAGCACTATGATTCTCAAGAGTAAATTAGTGGCGATTTTTTTATAAAGTCAAGTAAACACTCTTCAAAAATGACGTTTCCCTCGTTGAATTGTAGACTGAACTTTTTATCGAAGATTTGAAATCATCGTTGGTAAATCGGAAATAGCGTTTAACCCACATAATTTCAAAAACTCTCACTCTCTTGTAGACTGAACTCTCTGTCGAAACACTCACACACACACACAACGTGATTAACCGTTACTGCAATACGACCTGAACGAACGTTGCTTCCGAAGCATTATATTTTCGGCATTTCAAACAAGTATCACTGCATTCCCAAGGATATTCATTAGCATTTGCTGTGGTCCGGCATTAATCATTGCATATTCAGTTGCTATTTCGTTGTATTAACTGTTAGTATTGAAAGAGAAGTGGCGTTCATATTTATTCATTTCAAAGGACGTGAAAGAGTGAAGGCCTGTTTTTCAAATCATAATAGTTTGTTAACATACGACCTTGTCATATGTTTGAAAAATATGATTGTCTTAAAAATTTGTTGCTGTTCAGTATTACTGCTCTTAAGAGAGAGAGAGAGAGAGAGAGAGAGAGAGAGAGAGAATTAAGTTTCGTCACAGTAGTTTAATAGTATTCGTACCTTTGGAAAATACTGACATACTTCAAAATATTCAAATTCCATGGTTAATGTTTCCCGTTGGGGAGGTAGTGCCGTCAGTGCACCCCATGCGGTGCACTGTAGGCTTTACTAGATGTTCTTTGCAGCGTCCCTTTGGCCCCTAGCTGCAACCCCTTTCATTCCTTTTACTGTACCCCCGTTCATATTCTCTTTCTTTCATCTTACTCCCCACCCTCTCCTAACAATTGTTTCACAGTGCAACTGCGAGGTTTTTCTCAAGTTACACCATTAAAACCTTTTTACTGTCAATTTCTGTTTAAGCGCTGAATGACCTCTTAGGTTCTAGCGCTTGGCCTCTGGGCCAAATTTTATATTCTATCTATCTATCGTGATTGATGTTGCAGTGCAGGAGAACATTCTTCCAGCCAGTCGGGTCGGCAGACGTCTTATCTCTCTTTGCCCATTTTGA
>NC_089793.1:40431951-40434451 GCF_040412425.1 Macrobrachium rosenbergii | reverse complement strand
ATATATATATATATATATATATATATATATATATATATATATATATATATATATATATATATATATATATATACATATATATATATGTATATATATATATACAATATATATAATATATATATATATATATATATATATATATATATATATATATATATATAATATATATATATAATATTTATTTACTTTTAAGACAGATGGAAAGTCAGCCAGAATTTTAAGCTCATTAACAACAAAATCGATGAAACTAAATCCTTCTCTGCATCTAAAACTATTTGTCGCCAGTTTAATGTGAAAAGGTTAGATTGTTTTAGTTGTTCATTTAAAGTCGACACACGGAGTTTGTCATATAACCTCAAATGCCGTCAACCATACCTCGTATGTTAAAACCTTATTCAATAAGACATGAAAATTCGATAAATTTTCCTTGAACGAGGAAATTTGCGTTTTGATTCCTGAGTCAGCAATTTTCATTGAGCTTTATTAATGTCTTCATGTGAATTCTACGGATAGGGGATGTGTGTATGGTCCTTCATACAGATTTTATGAATCTTAGAAATTGCCTGAAATCAAATCCTGAGTTGTGGATGAAAGAAAAGGGATATTTTATCGGGGAAAGTCGATTCTCGAGTTCGTCATCTGCACAAAAATTGGGTGAGACTGATATCTAAGACATTTTAACACTGCACTTTCAGTTATTAAATCGCAAGACTAGCTTGGTCAAAACCGTTTTGAAAATGGGAGAGTCTCTTTTGATTAGATTATTTTATATATAGAATTAATGGGATAACTCTTGGTTGGATGTTATTATAAATAATAGGAAAATTTCCTGATTAGATAATATTCTGTGTAAAATTATAGGAAATTATATTGATTAGATATTATTGTGTATACAAATAATAGGAAAATCTCTGGAATTGATATTATTCTATATAACATTAATTGGCAAACCTCTTGATTAGATACTGTTCTAAATAAAATGAATGGGGAAATATCTTCGATAGGTGTTATTTTATATAAACTTGATGTTTTCGTAGCAGTAGTAAAAAATGATAATAAAATGAGAAACGACGCAATGAAACTAAAAATATCACAAGCTTATTATCATCTTAATGAAATGTGCTCTCAAACAGTGAAGACGATTCCGTCTGCTCTTACCTCGTAATGATGGTAATGAAGCATAATGAACTATCATACTCGGCGTCATTAACGTTTATCATGTGTGGGATTATCATGATGCATACGAGTTTTATGTCGTATGGCGCCATTTGTTTGTTTTGACTGCCTGGTTTTGCTTCGTATTTTGGGGTTATTGTGTGTAATAGATATTTACTACGTGCATTTCTCTCTCTCTCTCTCTCTCTCTCTCTCTCTCTCTCTCTCTCTCTCTAAATATCTGTCTCTGTATCTAAATAAATAAGTAAATAACCTGATGCCAGCGTATAGGAATCTCTGTCTATCTATATATCTATCTCTATATATACAGTTATATATTTATAAATATAAATATATATATATATATATATATATATATATATATATAATATATATAATATATATATAAATATATATATATATATATATATATATATATATATATATATATATATATATATATATATATGTGTAGATATTCCTATACGCTGACATCAGATTATTTATTTAACTATCTTTATTTCTGTTCTTTGCCAAATTCCAGTAGGCACTCTTCACTACGTGGCTCGAAGTTCGTAAAATTATGAAAGATAATTTTCTTCATTTTTGTGTCTGTGGGAGCTTAGGGGTTGTTATTCCTTAATCGTGACTTTTGGCACAAAAAAAAATCATTTCAAGACTGTAGGTTATATATTTAAATAAGGTAAGTGGTGGTTAAGATATTATAATTGTGCTATGCAATTACTGTCAATGTACATCAAGTCAAAAAGGTGTGTTTAACATTTATTGTCGACGTTGAGACTATCGCTATTACACTTTTAAAGATAAGATAGGTTGATTTTTACAAGATGCGTTTATTAAAAAAATAAAAGTTTTATAGATGAATAAAAATTCCCTGTGTTTATCACCGTATGTTTATATTTCAAGCCACGGCAAAAGAGAAAAACAAATCCCACGAGTGACGACAGTAAATAAACATAAACAAACATATTATCAAGAAAAAAAAAACAAACAAACACCCGGGAACGTTGCACCGATGTAAGTAGAGTTTTATTGTTTAAAAGGAGGATTATGGAACACGCGAAAACATTTCTATTATTTCTGTTTGTTCACGAGTTTGAAGGTTCAGCGGCGGTGTATCCGTCGTGAATAGTATCCCTGGTTGAAAAGGTGGTATTTTCTACAAAGCTGTTGTCATTTTCGAGTTTTTGTGGCGGTGGTGAATTTCTCACATGGTACAAGGTCACTACGTTATTACATGGGCAGGGTTGGTCGGTTTTTGTTTTTTCGTCCATTGTGGTGTTGATATCTGTTCTCTTCATATGTATATATATATATATATATA
>NC_089793.1:40411951-40426951 GCF_040412425.1 Macrobrachium rosenbergii | reverse complement strand
ATATATATATTGTGTATGTGTGTGTGTGTGTGTTTGTGCGTGTGGCGGGGTAAGGGTGGGATAACCTGATGCTTTTATATAGACCAGGGCTATTGATCACACACACAAGAGAATCATAAAAGCTCTAGGAAGCAAGGAAAAGCAAGGCGTAGAAGGCACTTCAAAACATAGCGGAGGTAATTTCAGTGAAAATGTGATCCGAGAGGTTTTAATTTCCACGGGATAATTATGTGTCACTTGGTTTCCCAAGAGGAGAAAAGCTGTCGTTCAACATAACCAACTGTGGTGCCAGTATGTGTTCTTCATAGGAAAAAAATTATACGTGAATTTGATGACCACGGCTCTTGCAACGCCAGAACATTAAATCGGTCACTCAGTGATAAGTAATGACACCTTCTTGTGGGGATAAAAGTAATTAGTGAAGTGGGTGATTAACTGCTTATTTGAATGAAGACTGAGAGAAGAGAAGAGATTCAAATTTAGATATGGAGATACAAAAAGATTTATATGGAAATGTAGAAAAAATAATTTATATGGAAGTACAAAAAAGGTTTATATGGAAATGCAGAAAAAATAATATATATGGAAATACTCAAAAAATTTATATATGGAAATGTACAAAAAATTATGTATATGGAAATACACAAAAAATTTATATATGGAAATATATAAAAAAATTATATATGGAAATATACAAAACATCTATATATGGAAATATAAAAAAATTTTATGTGTGGAAATATACAAAACATTTATATATGAAAATATACAAAAAATATGTGTGGAAATACACATACATTTGTGCTTTGAGTGCTTATGGGGTCATGGACGTCATTTTCCAGGGTACGTAAAAGATTCCACCTTTATTTCTATTAGCATGTAAAAGGACCTTGATCTCAGCAATTGACACTCCGCTCCAGATAAAGCGATATCCTTTACCTAATTCACTGGATGGGGGCCTTCTATACTGTATATGTAAGAGACTACCCCTTCACTGCCGACCGTGTATCTTTAACTCACAATGTATTTAACGTGGGTGATATGGCGTCTTTAATTGCGTTTCATTCTGCAGCCATTACCAGATATGTTTCGTCTTTTTTCTCTGATCGCCAGAGAATGAGTCGCGCTGGAAGTCATTTCATTTGCGATTCAGATGACTCGCCATCACCTAGATCGATTAATTCCTTATTATTTGCTTCTCTTGCCTAGGAGGAAGATGGTGAGAGCAGTGATAATGATGATGATGATGATGATGATGAGTACAAGGCATTCGATAAGAGAGAAACAAATAAAGCGTTTCAGAATACTCAAAGATCGTCCGTCCATTGTCCATCTCGACTTTTTCACCTGAGGAGGAGCGCTACGCTGAGTGGCGCCGAAATTGGATTTCCGTCCTTAAGGGCAAACGAGACTAGAGTCTATTATCCCTTGCACAGATGAGCAACTCGCTAATATTTGTCAGTTGCCCGATTTACCCCGAGGCTATTTGATCTCCTGATATTGCAACGAGAAAATTGGGAGGTTTAATCGACCCTATGTACAGTTTTTATTCCTTCGCATTTGCCATTTTAAACTTCCTGATTGCTTACCAAAGGGTTTTCACCCGTTGGGAGAAGCGCATTTTTTAATAGCCCTGGAGGTAGGAAGGCAAATTAATCAAGTTGGGCGTTTTTTCCTCTCCGAATAACTTGCAATCGGGCCGCTTCGAATTGAGACTCCCTAAAAGGCGATTATGGTCAAAGACGAGCCGTTTCCGAATTCTCTCCTCTCTCCCTCTCTTGCATTTTCCTCCCTTTTTCGTTTCGGCAAAAGGGCTGGTGGGAAACAATAGAATTCCAAAATTTAAAAGAGAGAGAGAGAGAGAGAGAGAGAGAGAGAAAGAATCTTGGGTAATATTTATTTTCTCTCTGACACCTCTCTCTTTTCATATATGTCCATATGCTTTCGTATTCAATTGTGGTTTCATCATTAGGTAAATAATGTAAAGGACAGTTCCAGAAGAGAAATGCTTTAAAGGCCACCGAGAAGCCACGAATTCTGCCAGATAAGAAATGACGGGTTCCGAATTCCAAACACTGGTATAGTACAGTCGTCCACCAATACACACCCATTTTTACCCAACGCTGGGCATTGATGATCTTGCATGACACATGGGAACATGAGCCATTCTCTTGTGGGGAGAACCACCATAGAGCGCAACTCTCTGATCAGAGAGAAGCCCAGGTTACTGATAAGTTACTCTCGTTGAGAAATCATAAACTCCTTCATCTGTTACAGTTTTAAATATTTAGTAAAACTGTAGGACATGTGGCTGTTCAAAGGCACTCATTCTGCTGCTAATCATGATCCTATTAAATCCTGTTGGAACTGTTTTACTTCCCTGCTTCAGGGAAGAAATCGTTTGTCAGAATGAATTCTTTTGCTAAATGTATCGTATATCTTCAGAAGATAATTCGACATTAAAAGAAAAAGGTTGGAGTTTGTTGAGCATAATACGTACAATACATAGAGAAGATTGTCTTCCAGAAATTTCGTAAGATGTGTCTAGAAGTTCTGTTACTTTTAGATGTGTTTTGTATGCAAAAGGTTATGTACAGTATATACATACCTATTATATGAAAATATTATATATTTATATATATATATATATATAGTATATATATATATATATAGTATATATATATATATATATATATATATATATATATATATATATATATATGTATATATTGGTGTGTGTGTGTGAGTATTACGAGCACATATATAATTCACAAAGCTCGATACACTCACAAACGTCCATTTTTCTACATCAGAGGTAGACTGGACGTATATGAAAGTTGTACAATAATCCTCTTCAAACCCTTACCTATATGGTGAAAGCTAAAAGGAAACGTTCGAGTGTTATTCATAGAGAGAAAAAAATTTGCCAAGTAAAAAAAGAATAATTTGGAAAATGTGAACATTTTTAAATCTTGCTAAATTTAAAGCTATGAAAATAGACATGCTTATAAGACCCTCTGAATAAAAGGTAATAGAAAGGAAATGGATAAAATAGCGAAAGTTTTCCACCAGAAACCACTTTGTCCATAAACCATCTCCTGAAAAAAGTGTGATGTTCCAGCCTGAATATTTCATTCATCCATCAACTTTATACTCTCCCCAAGAACGTTCGGGATTTCAGAGCTGTTGCCTGTTCCAGGTTACGCAGCCTCTCCATTTTTAATTGTATGCCTTTTTCGTGTCTCGTTTATTTGTGTGAGGGGGAAGTGCATTAGATTTATAATTGTGTATATTATATATATATATATATATATATATATATATATATATATATACAGTATATATACATACATATATATATATTTATATATATATATATATATTATATATACATATATAGTACATATATGTACATGTATGTATGAAGCAACGGCTTTTAATATTTCTAATTAAATTTTCTCATCTTTCAAACGAGTGAGTACGTTTACAAACGAAATATTAATGTGAACAGAATTTAACTGTTGACCTATCGGCTGATCAATTTCATTTTTAGTAGTCAGTTAGGGCAACAGAACCTAACTGGGTATTGTTTTTTAAATGCCAATTGGAACTCGTTGGCAGTATCTTACACAAACTCTGAATAAACAGATGAAATGGGACGTTTCAATGGGTAGAACTTGTTTAATCACTAAGGAAGACAAAGATTAGAAAAGAGTGGAAGCATATGAACGTGTGGAGTGGCATGTTAGGAAGCAAGAGACACCTAAGAGAGGTCTTTAGAAAAAATGGCAGGGCTTAACCAAGCGCACCAAGATAAGAATCTTGGCGGCACCCAGCTTATCACCCTGAGGAAGCCAGAGGCGTTGGGGGAAGTGTAAATGTTAAATGTAGTGGCTGGGGCTTAATACCTTAAGAAAGATGGGTTATTTTTAAGTGTAGGGAAAAGTTAACGTGACCAGCAAATAATGGATGCACAAGATAGCAGAATAAATCAGAATACACTGTAAATATGTCCCTCTGAGCTTGATACGTAGAATAGCCCTGCGGAAGAAAACTCATTGTAATTCTGAAGTCAACAGCCTAAAATAGCCCTTAAAAAGCAAATAGCACTCCATTAACCTCGTCATATCCCCGAGTCATTATTAGATTATAGTCATTAAGTACTTATAATCTGAGTGAGTTCTTTGGGAAAAAAATGTCAGTGGCTCGTAAATGTAATTATGTCGCTTAATAGGGGTAAATACCATAATTGGTTAATTAGCGTTATGAAAGGCTAAGCCGCTTGCTTAATGTGGGCAGATGGTTTTTACATCTGCTGAGGTAAAGCATTCGTTCTTCATGCTTTCATCTGTTTTAGATCGAGTTTTTTTTTCTTATAGCCATCTTTGTTTTTGTTTTTTCCATACGTAGAGGGTTCCATTGCTTTCATGTATCCGTTTGTGGAAGATATTATGGCTCATGTATTCATCTGTGGAAAATATGATGGTTCATGTATCCATCTGTGGATAATATGATTTTCACGTATCCGTCTATGGAAGGTGTCATGATTTTCTTGTATTCACCCATTGAAATATCATGAGTCATGTATCTCTCAGTGGAAAATATGAAAGTCATGTATCCATCTATGAAAGATATAATGATTTTCATGTATCCATCTATTGAAAATATGGTTCATGCATCCATCTGTGGAAAATATGATTTTCATGTCCCCATCTGTGGAAAACATGGTGTATGTATCCATGTATAGAAAATATCTTGAGTTTTATGTATCCTGTGTGGAAAATTTAATATTTATGTATACGCCTATGGAAATTTCATGACTTTCATGTTTCCATTTTTCGAGACTCATGACCCTAATGTTTCCATCTACGGAGAATGTCAGGACTTTGGTTATTTCAGTTGGTTACGTGTGTCGTGGCTTTCACGTTTCTACTTCTTGCAGTTATGACCTTAAAGTTTCCATCTGTTGACAGGTTATGATTTTGATCTCTTGAGGTTATGATTTTCTGTTACGGTTATTAATAATTTCGCCCTTAAATTGTGGGAGGCTTTGCATCGCCTCGAGAAAATTAAAGCAATGATGAACTAACATCAGTGAAGGTTACAATAACTGAATTGCTCAGGGACAGGATATTCAACCAGACTTTTTAAAAGCTCTCCAATTTCTGTGAAGTAATGAGGCAAAATTTTAACATATTACGGGAGAACGGGTACTGTAGCCCACAGGCGTTTTTTTAATCGTGGCGCTCAAATTAATAAAAATATCGTTTTTTTATTCCACTTGAAATGTAAACACTGTGTGATAATTTTTTAAAGTTAAATGACCCACACACACACACACACACACACACATACACACACACACACACACACACACACACATATATATATATATATATATATATATATATATATATATATATACATACATACATACATACACACACACATCCGTTGCCCACTCGATAGTATCAATGCTATTAGTCTGCACTATTTGTAACGAACGTTCTCGCACTTGTATGAATTCCTATAAAGAATAATAAAATGTTTCATTAATCAATTTAATGTATCTGCCACATACAGCACTGATCATCTTAATTCCATTTCTTAGCCAATGCCGAAGAAAATACCTTTTAGTTGCCATCGTGATGAATAGTCCCTCTTTTTATTGTGTGATCGGGTTTGAAACATAATATATCTTGCCTTCCGTCTCGCCAAATGCCACCCGGCATACAAGACGGGCTATTAATCATGGCTTTGTTTTGTAAGACACTTTTTCTCCTGCGTTTACGGTTTCGTTTAATTTTCTGTGATAAACTTTTAGTTTGAGGTACGTAGACACTGATTTACTCACAGGGTTTTATATTATATATATATGTATGTATATATATATATATATATATATATATATATATATATATATATATATATATATATATATATAATAATCAGATACATATATACTGTATATGTGTATATAATATATATATATATATATATATATATATATATATATATATATATATTATATATATATATATATATATGTATACAGTATATATGAATATATATACATATATATTTATGTATGTACGTATGTATGTATTTCTTGTATGTGTGTATCTGTGTGTACAGAATCCGTTCATGGAAACCTATTTTGCCAAGTTCAATGGACACATTATGTTAATGGGTTACTTATTCAAAGGCAATTCTACCGTGAATGCAGTATTTTTGTGCAAAAGCCTTTTCAGTGTATTTGAATATGTATATATATGTGTTCCGTGTGTGTTTGTATTTATGTGTATTATTTTCCACAAGGAGGGGGTTGGCACCGGATGGCTTAACCTTCCTCATTGCAGCAATTATTTTGGGAGTTACGTTGCTAGTCGTATGCCATTTAATACCTAAATTATAACCCACCAAAGATTAACATCTGCTGGATACCTAATTCCTAGCTCATATCAGCACAGAAGCTCAGTGGAATTTAACATAAAAGTGGACCAAATTCAGAGGTGTTGGGAAGAAGTAGAGGAAAACATAGAAAGTGATAGATCGATAGATGGAACAAAAAAAAGTTCTTTGAAACAAGGCATCCCAAGATCTGTTAAGTTAGAGAAACTGTGCTAGATAGAGGGAATTGCAATGTGTGCGTGTTTGGGCGTTTGACACTCGAGTGTAGGCGCCTGAAACAGCTTGTGTTAAGGGAGCTTTCTGTACATGTAGTTCATTCACGATCCAGCAAGTGTGTCGGTAACTATTGTCTGAGTACTTATAGGTCATTTATAGCTTAATGCATTAGGTGCCAAACTGCTATAAATGGAGTGGAAAACCTTTTCATCTGTCTAGAAGATTACTTTTCACTAAGAGTCCATTAATTTTTATTAAGCTGATTATGCCTTCATTAAGTCTTAGTTGTGATTACGTTTCATCTTGGATATCGCGTATCATGTTGGGAGGATTAAATGTAATATATTAATAAATGATTGAGTGTTTTCTCAAACACGAGACATTTCGTGTTTGCAATTTGTACATTCAAGTATCTTTTAATTTGTATATATCTATCTATCTATTATCTATCTATCTGCACACACACCTATATATACAGTATATATATATATATATATATATATATATATATATATATATATATATATATATATATATATATATATGTGTGTGTGTGTGTGTGTGTGTATGTGTATGTGTGTGATGTATATGCGTGCATGTCCATGAATACATTTACACGTATGAAATATATATGATGACTAAGTAAATTCAGCCAAACCTCCGTCACTAAGAACAATGTTTAAAAAAGACGAAAATTAGTTGGGACGGCAACGGCTTGCCATAACGGCCCTCATGCATATGTTAATAGAAAATAAACTCACTTGGATTACTTTAACGCGGTCTCCTGCGCGCAGGGCCTGTACGGACTCGCGCTCGCGCACGGGAGATCGAAGGTGCGCACGTCTTCGTAAGACGTCTTTCTGGACACACACCCACGCAAGGGAACGATTCGCTTACGCACCGAGCACGATTGCATGAATAATGTATACGTGCTGCTTCTGTGCAAAAGATAGACTGTTTTCAATATCGGTATAATTAAGTCGAAGCCGGAATCGCACGAAATCGGAAGCGGCCGCTCTCGTGCTATTATGATATGTAAATTGCAATGCAAGATTCCAAGGCAATGTGCAAACACATGTTATCAAAACAAAGACATTTTATGTTATTGTCGACGGCGTTGTTGAATTTCTACCGAAATCGTGTTTTATATTTATTTGCGGTTTTATTATTTTGAGAATAGGTCGTTTCCTGCCAAAGAGCTGGATGGTTCCAGAACAAAACGGTCTTAACTGTCAGTGCCACATTCACCTGCCGCAGTGTCAACGCTGCTTCATACTCCTAAGACAAAAGGCCTATCAGCGACGTGTCATTAAGTCTAGGATTACTGACTGTTTCTTCCCATCTCCTGCAGGGCTTTGGAATTACCTTCCTGTTTCGTTATTCCTTCACTCTTTTGATTGATTTTTTCTAAAGAGAAGGTCGATCGTTGCATTTATTTCTTTTCTAGCTTCTACTAGGCTTGGGCACAAATTAAATAGTCAAAGGTTCTGCTTTGTAGCTCAAGTTTTCGACAACCCTCATCATAAATTTGGTAATTTATTAATTCAGTTACAGAAGTTAATTAATTTCTTACGCATGCATTTACATATTTGCTTTGTGTTGTGTTTACTCAGTTTATAAATGCACATTAATTTTGTAGTTGGCAATCTACGCTAAGGTAAACTGAACTTTTGTTGAGGTACTCATGCCATTTACTAGTCTCCCTTATATATTCCCTTTATATTTATTACAGTTTGTGTTTACTTAGCTTCTAAAGAAAGTATATTTAAGAATATTACAGGGGACGTAGATTTTTTTGCTAAAGTAAAGCGATCCTGTAACATTGTTTTTAGTTTTTATTTGCTTCTCTCAATGCATTTATTTTGTTTATAAGTACATTTAACAGTTAACAATGGCAGCCGAAATGTCTGTCAACATGTGAAATTGCAAGACAATATACAAGCAAACCCAGGCTTCGGACAAGAATTAAAATCAAAGCATTAATCAGAGAGGCGCAAGCGTACAACAGAGTTCAGCTCAGCAGCCAAGATAATTACGACAATTATCTGTGAATGGGACTTTGGAAATTTAATGAATTCACTTAAGCTAAATCTCGACGATTTTCTTGGCTTGAGGAAGCTCCCGGTTGCTGGGGGTGAATGTTTCTGTGGTTTCCTCATGACGATTGGAATGTGGATGTGTGTGTATGTGTGTGTGTTTGACCAAAGTACTGACTTCACAGTATGGCGGCACTGCTGAAAGTGTGCTTAGCCTTGCTAGCTCTAGAGGGTGCTAAAATATACATTGCTCTCTGTCTTTTGGTTTTCATATGGCATTGACGTACTAGCTTTCACAAGCTTGCGAGGTATCCCTTGGGGTTGTGGTCTTGAAGCTGACAGACCTTTTGGCTCAGAACCGAATAAAAGAGGAACGATTAGCTCTGTGGCCTACTGTTGGATAAATGCGGTAAGTTTAACGCTGTGTCCCAAGGCTGGATAAAAGCGGAAAGTTGAACACTGTGTCCCAGTGCTGGATAAAAACGGGAACGATTAGTACTGTCTCAATGCGTGATAAAAGTGGAAAGTTCAGCGCTGTGTCCCAAGGCTTGATATAAGGGGAAAAATTAGCACAGTGTCCTAATGATTGATAAAAACAGAAAGTTCAGCGCTGTGTCCCAAGGCTAGATATAAGGAGAAAGATTAGCATGGTGTCCCAGTGTTGGATAAAAGCGGAAAGTTTGGCAGTGTCCAGGGCTGGATAAAAGGGGAAAGAATAGTACTGAGTCCAAATGTGTGATAAAAGAGGAAAGTTTAGAATTGTGCCCCAAGGTTGGGTATCAGGGGAAAGATTAACATCGTGTCCCAGTGTTGGATAAAAGTGGAAAGTTTAGCAGTGTGTCCTAAGGCTGGATATAAAGGGAAAGATTAACAATGTCTCCAGATGTTGGATTAGCATTGTGTCCCAGTGTTGGATAAAAGTGGAAAGTTTAGCCCTGTGTCCTAAGGCTGGATATGAAGGGAAATATTAGCACTATGTCCCAGTGTTGGATGAAAGCGGAAAGTTTAGTGCTCTGTCCCAAGGCTGGATACAAAGTGAAAAGGGAAAGATAAACACCATGTCCCAGCATTTGATAAAAGCGGAAAGTTCCGCGTTGTTGTCCAAGCTGGATACGGGAAAAACTAACATTATGCCTCAAGGTTGGATAAGTCAGAAGTTTAGCACTGTGTCCCAAGGCTAGATTAAAGGGGAAAGATTAGCACTGCGTCACTGCGTCCTAAGGTTGGATAAAGCTGAACGTTCAACGCAGTTCCCAAGGCTGGATAAAGGAGGAATTAGCATTGTGTCTCAACGTTGGATAAAAGCGGAAATTTTAGAACTGTGGCCCATGGCTCAATAAAAGTGGAAAGATTAGCACTGTGTCCCAATGTTGGATAACAGCGGAAAGTTTAGCTCTATACCCGAAGGCTGCATAAAAAGGGAATGCTTGACGCTGAGTTTTGGGCCCTGCCTTGTGAAAACGACCAAAAGGGTGACTGAGACAGAAAACAGACTTTTTAGGCGAATTACGATGGGTAACGGTAAGGTCTGAGATGCTAAAAGAGTATGTGGAAGTTTGACACATGCCTCGAAAGTGGATATGCAGAAGACCATGTGGTGGAAGCATTTGATACTTGAGTTGTAAGTCTCTGCATATTATGTCGAAGCTTTAAGCCCAGCCCAGGACCTCAGGACCAGTGTTTGAGGCTACTAACTGATATTTCAAACATATACGACGTCCGAACGGCATGGATCTCATAGTGCTTGAAGAAAATGAGAGAGAACAGAATGTAACAAGATATAATTAAAGGTAAGCAGTAAGTTGCCGATGAGGTATAATAGTTGTGAGTGAGCGCAACCGCACAGATATAAGAACTATATCCTATGCAACGCAGGAAAGATTCTAAAAGATATCTAGCTGTTCAAATCCCCTTGTCAGTCTTTCTTCTGGAAAAGCAGTGCTACTTTTAATGCACCTGATTCATTCGGTAGAATTTCGATGCTTTCGGTATTAGAAACTTGTTAAAAAAAGAAACCAGTCTTATTAATGTTGCACGGTATTAAGTTTTACCTCATTCGTTTAAAGCAAACGGCTACTAATCGCATTGCTTGACTTTACCTGGGAGCTGTTATTCTCAGCCAAAGAGTCTTTAATTTAGGAAGGTCATCCTAGTCTCAGCCATTAGCTTGGGCGTTACTATTCTCGGTCAAATATTTCTTCATTTCTTCACGATCATTACTTCGACGGATACTTCATTACTTGGCGCCACTGTTGTCTGGTAAAGGTGTCTTCATTTTGGCTTTAACATTCTCTGGAGAACCGAAGTTTTCTGGCGATCATTAAAACGAATGTTTAAAAATCGAACAATTCCTGGAACTCGGAAGTGACATTTATTCTTGATTTTATATTAGTGGTGGAGTGACATGAAAGTGTTTTTGTGGGTTATAACTTTTATTCTTTGTTGAGGAATTTGTGCCTGTTAATGATAGGTCAGTAGTGAACTCCATGACCTAAACTTGTCGTCATTTGCTAGACTGGCGATATAAAATCATTCAGTTTGTTTTCAATTGTTTTCTTTGTACAATGTGTAGGTAGCTGATGATTGTAACTTTGGTCAATCAGATTACTCGACTAACATTAAGTGTAAAAGGCGGTATACTTTGTTAATAAGTGATTTATATTTGTTATTGTACATGAGATTCGTAAATGCCCATAACATTTGCGTATGTTACATTTTAACTTACGAATAATGATGTAACACCTGCAATACATCGTATTAAGCTATCATTCAAATATGATCTGAATATTAAAGCATCATTCAAATATTTGCTTTTTGCCATATAGCTTTTTTCCCCCAAAATAATGATCCGAATCATAATATGTAAAATTGCGACGGATAATATTTGTTCTGCGTCGAAATCCCGTCATTTGAAATGATTTTGGAATATGGAACAGGAATGAATATGGAATCTTGTATCCATTCAAATATGATATCCACCTGTGACATGATCACCGCTCAATCATTTGTGTTTATTCAGAATCTTTCGGGGGGAAAGCGAATGAAAAAGCGGAACGAGAAAAAACCTCGGCGAATCTACGTCGCTGCAAAGTAAATGAAACGTAGAACCCTTATATACTTCCCGCATTGCGATAATGATCATGTTCTTTGCTCTGTCAAGGCAAAGTCGCCCTTATAAGCTTTATTTTTTTTTTTATTAATATTGCGCTCTTCGGCTAATATTAATCTGAGTTATGGATATATGATATTAAAATGTGAATATTTTAAGGATTTATGTAGAAGTGATCGACGGTAGATTGGAGGTGATTACGGAAATGGAGGTGATGTAACTTCCGGTTAGGTTTTAGCGTCGTCAGTCAAGGGTGACGGCGATATAGAAGCAAGTAAAAAATGCGCCGAAGAAACTTCGGCGCATTCGAGTTTTCTGCACAGCGTATAATGCTATATAAACTGAGCCGCGGCCTATGAAACTTTCAGCCACGGCCCGGTGGTGCCAATGTTGGTGGCACCTAAAGCGATGCCAGACGTACGATCATGTCTAACTTTAACCTTAAATAAAATAAAAACTACTGAGGCTAGAGGGCTGCAATTTGATATGTTTGATGATTGGAGGGTGGATGGTCAACATACCAATTTGCAGCCCTCTAACCTCAGTAGTTTTGAAGATCTGAGGGAGGACAGAAAAAGCGCGGACGGACAGACGAATAACCATCTCAATAGTTTTCTTTTACAGAAAACTAAAACTGTGTTAATCAGACAGGATAGCATAAGTTCGGACAACGCAGATAGTAATAGGGATAATATACGAATAGCAGAAGAATCAAAACATAATCAAATGTGGTGGTAGTGTTACTAGGTGTAGCAGATGTCGAGTTGTTGCAGCGGGAGTCAGCATTGCCTAATATCATTATTATTGTTATTCGATATTTGTCAACATTCTCATTGACCAATCCAGTAATGACATTAACTTGCGAAGCAAGCTTCCACCGGTCGAAGAGAAGAAAAACTTAACGAAAAAGAAATAAACTTAAATCACTGAAAATAAGTAAATATATATGAATTTTCAGCCGAGAAACATGCCAGATGCCATTTTTTAAAAATAATGAATTAAATTAAAAAATACTGTGACCCAGGATGGCTTGGCCTCGACTGATAAATATGTATAAGTGAACAGGCTTTTATGAAAAAGCTGATGCCTCTATCATAAAATTACTGTAGTATGACAACCTCAGCACAAAAATTTCAAGCATCAACATCAAGATGACCATAATTTGATTATACTATACTATACTAAAACTGTACTATTACAATACTGTACTATCGTCTGTTTTTTAGAGCTGACGGTAAACATCCGCAGTAGATATCACTGGAGTTCCGTCTTGCTTCAGATTAGCCGCTGTATTTGAATTGGATCTTCTGTTAGGTGTCGAGTATCGTGAGCTGCTAGTCACGATAAGCTTCAGTGATACCTTGAGCTCATAAATATAAATAAATAAATAAATAAATATATAAATAAATAAATAAATAAATAAATAAAATTGATAATGGAAGTATGCTGTTGAAATAGAACGTATGAAAGAGCAAAAAGGCCACATTCCAACTTCTTCTTAGCTTGATCCCTAACTGGGGTCTGTTTTTAACGAGCCTCCTCCAGCTGTTTTTATCTGGATCGGCTCATTTCATAACTAGTTTTGGTAGATTAACAAGATGGAGGCCCTTTCTGACTCCAATCCTCCCTATTTATCGGGGCATAGGACTGGCACTTAGTTGGTGGTGTAAATCGCACTACTACTTCCACATTTGATTATGTTTTGTTCCTTCTTTCATTTTTATTATTATCATTATTACTGTTTGTATTTACCGAACTTATGCCATGCTGTCCGACTAACCCTCTTTCTGTATATCCCAATTACCCTTGTTTTTCGAATAGAAGACTAACACTTTCATTGGTTCAACTTAATACAAAGATCACGGTGACGTCGCTGACTTTCACACACAAGAACTATTTTTACTCGATGTGGAGCATTAGGTGATAATCCCATTGTTTCTTCATACGGAAGACGATCAACAAATAATTCCTAGTATTTTAGATTTTTAAGATGGGTTTTAAGTCTTGTGACAAGATAGTTTTCTGTCGAAAGTAGCACAAAATACTGACAAGTATACAGAAATATTAATTGCAGCATTATCAATGCAGTAGGTCGAGAAGTACTATGATTGATTCTTGATATTGTTATTGTTGTTGCTTGTGTTCTTTTTTATTATTTTTGTCATTATTGTTTATTTTCTTGTTGCTTTGTAACAATTTGCAGTATTGTAATTCCCAATATCCTTCTAGTTATTACACATAAAAACAGAATCCAGAAACCTTCTAGACATTGATATCTTCTGATGATATGATCTTTGCTTATTGTTTATAAGAAACCAGATGTTTCTTTTACAGTTAATCGATTAAATCAGGCACTGCTCTAGTAAAGTTATAACCTTAGATGACGAAGAAACAAGGATTATAAATTGAAGAAATACGTCATCAATATTCGCAACAAGGAACTGGCTCCTGCTAAATAGACAGGGTACTCTTATGCTTGTCTAAAAAGCTTAATCTTTTAAGATTACTAAAATGCCAAAAGAAAAAAAATAAAAGAAAAAATATATACATACTCGTAAAAAAACTTAACAAAGCCGTAAAACTTCTTAAGAAAAATACCCTAACTCGGCAAAAAGTAAAAGAAAAAACTATCATGGAGCTCAAGGGATAAAAATGAGTAAAAAAAAAAAAAAGCGAAAAAAGAATAGCCCGAAACACGGCCTCTCGACTTCTTCAAACACTCGTATCAGCGCCAAAGGAAAAACAATTTTTCTCCCAGAGGTTTTCGAGACCTCGGATAACCACGGCGAAACCGAAAATGCGACCGAACTCCACAATGCATATAATAGGCCACTAGGCCACGCAACCGGAGAGCTGGTTAGTCTCTCCTCCCTCTCCCATTCCCCCCTTTCCCTCTCCCTCCCCCTTCCCCCACCGATAATAGGAGAAAGGAAAGGAGAGCTGGTGGTGGGCGGGAGGAGGGTCATAACCTAGGCGGAGGAGAGGGTTTCGTGGGAATTCACCCACCCCCCACAATCGTGGGAGAGGTGTAAGCAGAGTGGGTTTTGGGGAGGGGAGGGGCATAATCTTAGTGGGGTAGGGGGTTTAGTGGGAGTTCACCCCCCATCTTCGTGGAAGAGAGGTAAGGAAGAGTGGGTGGGCGGGGGTCATAACCGGGGAAGGGGGAGTAGTGGGAGTTCAAAACAGCGGTTTGGCATAGATGTTTTGGGGGGGAGGGGGTTAGAGGGG
>NC_089793.1:40399451-40404451 GCF_040412425.1 Macrobrachium rosenbergii | reverse complement strand
TTACACTGACATTTATACTTAGGGAGATTATTCATTATGTGTCACTTGATTCCTCTCTATCCAAGTACAGTTGTAAAGAATGTATCTGTTTAGAATTATTTCATAAAAATTCTATACATACTCTTTAAAAATAAGAACCCCAGTAAGTTAAGATATATATATATATATTGTTCGACTCATGGGATCGGAAAAATATTGGGCATCCAAATTATTCAGTGAGATTTATATATATGCCCCTCAAAAATGAAGGCCATGCTAATAAAAAAAACAGATAAATTTCAATTATTCAAAATCGGATTAGGATTGTTATTTAAATCATGAAATTTATATTTATTTCCCTTCAACAAAAAAAAAGAGCCATTCTCATTGAAAGTTGATGAATCTCAGTCAGAGCGATGATAAATAGAATTCATTCCATGAAGATGAGATCCGTTCCACGCTCCCCTCCCCGCAAAATGAAAACCAAAGATATCAGAACACTCGTGACTGTTACGTAATCGTCTTAGAGTTTCGGATCCTCTTGGTCTCTCATTTAAAATGGACAATATTGTATTAATGGAGGTAAGCTTCCTACTGGGTTTTCTGCCAAATACTTTCCAGGTCTTATCTGTGGGGAATGCAGTGCAACATTAACTATAAAATGTATTTTGTTTGAAATCCCAATTTTCTCGAGAGCCAGTGGCAAGTCTTTTACAATAGTCCCTTTAATAGACTTCGTCAGAACTGTCAGCTTTCAGCTTATCCAGTTAATGAATTATTACGGAATTGTCATTCATTAGATGAGATATAATTGATTATATTCATCTTATAAAAAGAAAATCTTGAAGCCAGGCCTGTAAAATTTACATTTAAATTCAAGGCCTGATAATATTTTTTAATAATACTAACGTATTTCTCGTGTGGATAGTATTACATTCGGGAACCGACGATCAAGTATAAACAGTGCTTCACTGTCACAGGGATCACGTGAGTAAATGTACCGCAGTAGCCAGAAAGAAATGGTAGAAGGTGAGAGTGCCTAGTGCTTTCGTGTATTTCATAAAAGTTCAGGCCACTGTACAAAGTGGAACAGAGCTGAGGAACGTCAAAAAGTGCAAGTGAATGTATAAATAAAGTCGAAAAGGAAGCAAGCAGCAGCTAAGTAGCATAGTTAAACAAGCAAACAATCCAGAATCAGAAAAACTGAACTTACGTAGTACATGAAAAGTGGTCTAATAAATATTATTAGTATATATCTTTGCTTGTAGACATTTTGTTGATCTTGCAACGTTAGTTACTTGGTATTAAATGCCACGCTTTGGAATTTTCTTTTGCTTATTGGTGCCTTGCTTGGCTCCATCTTTTTATAGTTCCCTCTGTCAGTCTTTATGTGGGTATAAAGTTGCCCATCCTATTGGCCTCTTGAAGAGTATATACAGATATAAATAATATTGACCCTGATACCCATTACTTAGGACTGAATCTTGCTCAGATGCATATGGACGAAAGGCCTCTTCTCCCTAATCCTCCATTAGTTTCCCAGGTATTTTAATCCAAAATCCTGATGCTAGTACATTTGGAGGGGTGCTATTTAATGGAAGGAGGTGCGTTGGAACTAGACGTCCTCAAAAAGTTAATGATGTTACTGATAAACACGGTGATCATTCTAAGAGCACTGATGAAATAAGTAATGATGATGATAAATGCAGCAGTTGTGCTCTTGTGATATTTATAGTTATCTTAGCAAATATGACAGCAAGAACAGCAGCAGCAGCAATAATGATAATGGTAATTTTAATGATAGTAGTAGTATTGATAATATTAACAATTATGATAATGGCCATCCTCATTATTCAGCATTATTAGTTTTTGTCATCATTATTAATCTCTACTTACGTAATAGTTTAATTTACGTCAAACTTTAAGTAGCCGTTAATTCAGAATAATTTCCGCTTCTACCTCATTAGATCTACAGAGAATTAACTTTTATTTCACAGAAAAGTTTTATTCATTTTAATGTAATAATATAATATTACAGTATAATAATATAATAATCACAATTAACTCCGTTTTGAGTGAAAAAACCCCTTTAAGCAAAGCATTTCTCTTAATATTCAGCTGTATTTATATTTATGAAATTTTCATCTATTAGTAATTATCTAGTACGAGATGGAACTGATAAGTGAAGATATAGCTCTTTAGAGAACGACTGACACACTTTCGAATTAATGTATGTCATCCATCAAGCGTTTCATGAACTTTGTTTTCTTTATTTGAAGCTTTGAGTAATATACATATATATATATATATATATATATATATATATATATATATATATATATATATATATATATATATACACAGTATATTGCACACACATATATATGTGTGGGTGGTGTGTTTATATATATATATATATATATATATATATATATATATATATATACATACAGTATATGCACATACATATATATGTGTGGAGTGGGTGTATTATAATATATATATAATTACATATATTTATATATATATATGTATATATGTATATATATATATATATATATATATATATATATATATATATATATAATAGTATATATACACATACATATATTTATTTATATATGTATATATATATATATATATTATATATATATATATATATATATATATATATTGTGTATGTATATATATATTGTGTATGTTCGTTCGTATAGTTATTTGGGAGCAGATGTGAAGTTTGATTTTGTGAAATAAGTCATCGATAAGTTGTGCCAAGAAAGATAGAAGGATGTGTATAAAAGATTAGAAGGATTTTAGTGGGACTAAGGAATCAAGGGTATAAATGTATGAGGCACTGTTGAGCCAACTCACTTTTATGGAAGTAAAGCGAAAAATATTGAAGCTACTAAGGTAAAAATGTTTTTACTGTATATCTGGCCCAAAATAAAAATGAAAAGGTGGAAAAAATAGAAATAATAATAGTGGTAAAAAGATTAGTGTTGGTGCAAGGCAGATCATGAGGTGTTGAGAATGACTGATTGACTGATATATGGTTTATTCATGTAGAAAGAATGAAGGAAGATAGTTTGGTGAACATGGAATACAGAATAGAATAGAATATAAAATTTAGGCCAAAACCTAGTGCTGGGACCTATGAGGTCATTCAGCGCTGAAAGGGAAAATTGCAGTTGCACTATGTTAGAAGGGTGGAAGGTCATATGGAAGAAAGAGAATATGAACAGAGGTACAGTAAGAGGAATGAAAGAGGTTGCAGCTAGGGATGCTGTAAAGACCCATAAGTAATGCCTACAGTGCACCTCGTGAGGTGTACTGACGGCACTACCTCCCCTACGGGGAAAATGGTGTATAATTCAGAGGCACTCGAAAGAGAGAAACAATGTAAAGTTTGGGAAAGATGGCACGAAAGAGGCACTGGAAAGGTACGGCCAGAATATCGAAGGAAGAGTTAAGATAAGTATACCTTTGTTTAACCAGACCACTGAGCTGATTAACAGCTCTCCTAGGGCTGGCCCGAAGGATTAGATTTCTTTTATTTTGCTAAGAACCAACTGGTTACCTTTACCTAGCAACGGGCACGAGAGGTAGAGCTGAATGGCGCAGTCTGTGTAAGGGTGTTCAGTGTGCTGTTGGTGAACCTTCTGTGTCAGTGTCTGAAGCGGTTAACATGACAGCTGAACTGTACAAGGAGTTCATCCATGGCTCAGCTATTAAATTATAAATATGCATGATCATTTTCTTATTCTTGCCCAGGAGCGACCCCCTGGTAGGCAAAATGACTTATGGCGATTATATTTATAATATATATATATATATATATATATATATATATATATATATATATATATATATATATATATATATATATATATATATATATACAGTATATGTGTGTGTGTGTGTTGTGTGTATGTGTGTGCAGAGATAGATTATAAATTTCTGTGCTTTTTATGTGAATTCATTGTAAACTCTTGTGTATAAGCTTTCGCTCACTTGCACACATAAACACCCACAACATCGCGCCAAAAACCTAATATGCTCTTTGCTATTTACCTCTTTTTGGCACGGTTTCCTTCTTCAGGATGCTAACCCCCTCTCTCTCTCAAAATGAAAATTCAAATCATGTATACAAGTCGAAAACTTATCAAGTCGGAGGCAGCCACAGGCGATAACCCAAAGGCAACTTTGCTTTCACGTCTGTTTTTCCCCTTCTTCTTCTTCTTTAGCCATTACGTGGAATTGGCAAGCTCGTGTGGGCTGTTTGGATTAATAATTCAAGGTCCTGCCTCATAACCTTTTTTGAATGCCCGCTTGCGTGCGCCCGATGCCTCCCGTCAAGGCGTATCCGACTTGTTCGGCGGACGTACAAATTTCGTGTTTTGAGGGACCGTTTGTCGGAAGGATAAATTGCTGTTGTCGTATCGTGACTGATTCTTTACAGCTTTGCTAATTGCGCCAAAAGCCAGTTTACGGAAGATATATTTATCGGGGCGAGATTGCTAGCCCCATGTCCTGTCCCGTGGAGGTTCATGGGGCACTGCGCCGACTACATCTTACTTTTCTTGATGGTCACCTATCAGAGCACTAGCCAAACACGACGTTCCGTGTTACTGCCGTTTTAAGTTATATTATTTATAACTATAAACGTTATTATTTTCATTGCAAAGCGTGAAGTTAATATCATTATGGAAGATAATACACGAATATGTTCAAATTCATATATATACAACAAGATTCTACAGTTGTTCACATAAGTCAAAGAAAAGATAATTAAAAATGCGCCGACGTTTCTTAAGCGAAATCGAGTTTTGTGTACAGCCGCTACAGCGTATAATCAAGGCCACCGAAAATAGATCTATGTATATGAGCCGCGGCCCATGAAACTTTAACCACTGCTCGGTAGTGGCCTATCCTATATCGTTGCCAGAAGCACGATTATGGCTAAATTTATCCTTAAATTAAAAACTACTGAGGCTAGAGGGCTGCAATTTGGTATGTTTGGT
>NC_089793.1:40386951-40389451 GCF_040412425.1 Macrobrachium rosenbergii | reverse complement strand
TCAGCATTTTTTACATAAGAAAATCGAAAAATAGAAGCATAGGATCTTGCAAATAATATTGTAAGCGAGATAAATTCGAACTATAGAGGAAAATATTGTAAATTTTCGTTCACGAGAATAATTAAAAACTTTGAAATATCATGAAACGTTTTAGAGCCTGTCTTTGGAAAACTTTGCTGGCGTACATCCTTTTGGGGGAAAACTTTATTTGTTTTGATTTGGGTAGTAGAATATGACCTACCGGAGTTTTCTTTGAAACAGCATATTGTGCCAGAGGGTTATAAAATTTACATTATTCTGCAAACTGTGAACACAACTTGAGCAGAACATTTTCGATGTTTTTGAGTTATAAAACGAAAACTAAAACCCTTGATGACTGTTATTGGCGATACGGGATTTTCTTTCGTTGTCTTTTTGCGGAAAACGGATATCCCGGCATTTGTGTTATATGAAAAACAATGTTTTTTTTTATCGTCGCCGTTAATTGGGACACTGTCTTTTTACCATCTCTCACACAAAGCGTGAATAAGTTAGTGGTTCCGTGGCATACGAAAAAAACTATCAACCGCTCCAAACTCTTCTGCTTAGTTGATTCAGATGTGTTAAGTAATTCAGAAGTGAAAGAGGCCACTTACCTATAAGAGGGATGATAAGAATTAAGAATGCACAAGGATTCATATTCATTCTCGAAGGATGCTTGCGAAGGTGAAGTGATGCAGACTGAATGCTGATGAAAGGATTAAAACGCGTCCTCACGTTTACTTGAGCTATTTTTTACCCAAGCACAAAGGTCAGTTCAGTTTTCTTTTCTATGAAGAGCTGTTAAATCCATGGAAAACCCTGAACAATACTTTTGACGGTGTTTTTGTCTCATTTCAAGATTTCAAAGTCATTAATAACTTTCGATTTTGTTTTGCGTAATGTATTATTTCTTCAACGTTTTGCCCCCGTCATTCCACAATGTTTCGTTCGTTTACATCTCAGTTTCAGCCACACTCCGTTAACAATGAGGTAGAAGTTTTTATCAACATTTTTCGAGTTACTCCTGATGTCATAATAGTTCCGGCACACCTCATATACAAGGCACTGTTTACCTCATTCAGTTCACTAATTACCTCGTTCTAGAGACACATCACGCAATAAGAGGCACTTTTTGTCTAGTAGATCAAATTAAATTACCCAAAACAATCTTCTGTTGAACTCATCACTTTTCTACTGATTCTCATCTGGTTTCACTTCACCTTTGTCTCTGTCCGCTGGCTCCGATGTCTTCTTTCGCTGATGTTCTACGGCAACTGTGCTCTGTAAAAGAGAGAAAATGTATATATTATTAGTTTTTAAGCTGGGCATAGCTTATGATTACTGCTCGGTTCATGCAAGTGCTGCTGTTTCACTGGTAACGATAGGTACAACCCTGACATTATCGTCTTCAGAAATATTTAATGTATATTAATGAAACACGTCCCGGGGCAGAAAAACATCGAACCAGACGTTGTACAATTCTTCAGGGTGGAAATACCTCAGAATTGCTGTGAATTTATATTCCGTAACCACTTTAGTATTCGAAAGACTGCTGGAACTAAGCTATACCATTTTCCTATCCAGAAGTTTTGTGAAACTCCCAGTTGCCGGGGAATGAATTTTGCAGCCTGTATCGTGTTGCAGATACGCAGATAAAAGAAACGGCATTACTTTTAGTGTTTTGAATGGGACGAGATGCATAGAAAAGGAGACAAGTGTACTTAAGCTAACTTCACTGAGGAGGAATCTACTGGATGTTAACAGCAGGTAAAAACAAAAACAAAAGACGAGTCCTTAAAAAAGGGAATAGTAAAGAAAAATGATGTATGGTATCCCGGCACTTTAAGTTGAAGAAAGTGCCAGTGTTTGTAGATCTTGCTAAGACGGTGGGAATGCTGAGAGAGAGTAATATTTACTGAAAGTGGAGCTAGGTTGATTGTGTTCGCGGACGTGAATAGCAAAATGGGTCAAACCTTCTGGAAATATATTCTGAAAGGTATTTGAATCCTGGAAATTCAGTAACTGCATACATTCGAAGCTGCATTGGTATGCACATGAGTGAAGGCTTATTCAAATTGATATTAGAGCAACCGGGACTTGGTCAGCCGTAGAAATCTTACGTGTAAAAACTTTGTCATTTTAATGACAATGACGACGTACTTAATATTCGTAGCAGTAGTTAATGCTGATGGTGTGATTAGTGCGGCTGGTGGAGTCAGTAATGTATGAGGCTGAAGTCTATTAAAACTATGACTAATAATTATCCGTATTCGCATCGTTCCCAAACAACATTATTCGCTTTCCCTTGGCAACACTGTTTTAAATGAGTGAAAAAATATAAATAGTTTTTGTTATTTTATCCCCAAGCTTCCTTGTGAAAAACACATAAATAATAAAATCAGTAAATATACACGCACGCACACACACACACACACACATATATATATATATATATATATATATATATATATATATATAT
>NC_089793.1:40371951-40381951 GCF_040412425.1 Macrobrachium rosenbergii | reverse complement strand
TTCAGTGGACTAGCAGTGACGATGTATATATATATATATATATATATATATATATATATATATATATATATATATATATATATATATATATATATATATATATATACTATATATATATATGTGTGTGTGCAGATATATATACAGATGTGTATGCATGTATGTATGTAAATATCACACATCTTTGGAGGAGTATGAATGAAGAAACTGATTCATAGAGATAATCCTGTGTTGTAGGCAAATCGTAATTTTTTCTTTTCTAAGTGTAGGGTCTGCATTTACATTCTTAAAACTAACCATATTTTTGTGTTTTTGCATTCTCTTAGATTTTTTTTTTTTTGTAAACCTGATGTAAGTCTTGAACCATATTTTTTATTCCGTTTTATTTCATATAGGAATTCAATTTTCCTTTCTTGATTTGCTCTTAATGATATTCCTAATAGTTTTAATGATCTTCCATCAGTCTCTCACGCTGCAACGTAGAAATTTTTAAATGCTTTTCCTTTACCGCCTTCCCTTTACTACCAGTCCATTTTGGCACGTGACCTTTCTTCTTTCCTACCTATTACGTCCATAATTATGACGTTTATTAAATTTAATTGAATAAAAAACAATCTTCATGAGAAGCCGAAGCACGAAAACTCCTCATATAGAGTATGTAAATGCTTGAGGTGGACATTTTCTTTCTTCTGTGAAGTGTTTATGGTGATTTAAAGGCGCGATTAGACTTAGTGGGGGGTAATCCGTGTCAAGGTGCTGTTTGTCAAAGAGTGACAACTTTGCAGTCATATTAGTCTCATGTCTTTGCTCGAACTTAAGTGTATGTCAGAGGTATAATAGATTTCACGTGATCCTGTGGTTAGAACGCTTGCCTCACTAAGCGAAAGGGTACGATCACCAATAGACTAAATGATTTACCTGGGTCGCTAGTATAGTTGAGAAAGGCGTAGGGCTAGCAGCTCCATCCCAAAACGACCTGTTGAGAAGCGGAAGACTAACTCATATAGCCATGCACTCAAAATGGAAAGGTGTATGGTGGAAAAAAATACATGCATGTATGTATGTATATATATATGTGTGTGTATGTGTATGTATATATATATATATATATATATATATATATATATATATATATATATATATATATAAATATAAATAAAATAAAAGACAAAATCCTCGATAGAAAGAAAAAGTGGAGTGCTGCAAGGCCTTGTGACTTATAGTCCTTTACTTAGCTGCTAAGTAAAGGACTATAAGTCGAATTTTGCAGCACTCATTGCTTCTCTTCCTTCGTGATTTTATCTTCACGTTCCATATTTTCTTAATTCAGTTATACACACATACATACATATATGTATATATATATATATATATATATATATATATATATATATATATATATATATATATATATATACACGAGTATATATATATATATATATATATATATATATATATATATACATATATATATATATATATATATATATATATATATATATATATATATATACATTGAGTGTATATATATATACTGTATATATCTAGTGTTTGTGTATGCTTTATTTATCTGACTCTCATACCGTTATCCATCAAACCATTTATATTCCTATTCTTGAAATTATCGCTTATTCCTGATATCCATTTCCTCTGCAGTGGAAGGGAGGACACGCACGAGCAATATTCCACCCAAATTTCATTATCTGTCGTTATTGTTGGGGCCCTGTTGTCCTTGAAGGACTCTGTCTCGTGTGTCAGCGCGTACCCGAGTCCTTTCATACTTTATTCCACCTCTCTTAATTAAAGGGCCTTTGCTTCTTCCCTTCTTGGCTGTTGTTGTTGTTGTTGTTCTTCCCCGTCATCAGCTTATTTTTGTCCCGAGAGATTGTGTTGACGTCCTTTAGTCGCTGAGTGTTGGGAGCAACAGGTGTAATGTTCCTTCGGGTTAATTAATTCATATTTTTATATTATTATCATATTAAAATGAATTCATTCTGGTCGATGTTTGTTATGCGGTTCATCTGGGTGTTTAAACAGTTGCATAAGATTTTTTAACATAATTTTATGTCGTTATTCTTTACTTTCTTTTCACTCCTTTTTGTTTTGTTACCTTGGTTTTTACCTAAGGTATCTTCATTTTCTTGTTTATGGTTTTTCATGCGTATGTAGTCTGCGATATCGCAGGGAAAAATTAATCTTTTGCACTGAAACTAAGGTGTTATTTTACATTCCGTGGTAGTAGAGAATTGGTAATGTCAACCTCATTAGCTAAATGTGGGCAGTTACTACCAAAAATCTATAACGTCAGTGTTATCTAAAGTTTTTGATCGTCTGTTAACAGAAAGTTAGATTTCCAGTGATGAAAATAATCCTCTGTTCCCTACTTTAGACTGGCTTTCGCAAGGATCTGGATGTACGTGGTGCTTGTCTTTCAATTTCCAGTGTTGTACAGAAATCCTTAGATTCTGTTTATTAAGTTCGAAAAGTTAAGTATACCTTAGTTTAACCAGACCACTGAGCCGATTAACGGCTCTCCTAGGGGTGGCCCGAAGGATTAGATTTATTTTACGTGGCCAAGAACCAATTGGTTACCTAGCAACGGAACCTACAGCTTATTGTGGAATCCGAACCACATTATGACGAGAAATGAATTTCTATTACCAAAACTGAATTCCTCTAATTCTTCATTGGTCGGTCGGAGAATCGAACGCGGGGCCAGCAGAGTGCTAGCTGAGTACGGAACCCACCCTCCCAATGAGGAACTTATAAAGTTCGAATGGTTGGCCTTGACTTTAGTGGAACTTATAAAGTTCGAATGGTTGGCCTTGACTTTAGTGCTGTTTTTTTTTATTCTGTCAACCATGATGCCGTAGTTTTCAAACTTTGAAAAATGGGAGTTGAAGGAGCATCATCTTTATAATATAATCATAAAATTTTGACTAACAAAGTTCAGAAATTAATTTTTGACGGACACTAAAGTGACCACAAATATGTGATCCCAGAGTTCTTCTGGGTATTGTTCTTGGTCCGTTTATGTTGTTTGGCTTAGGAAACATGTTAGTTGCTTATGCAGAGTTGGAAGGGTGGGTAGAGCTCTCAGCTAGCACGCTGTTGGTCCAGCGTTCGACTCTCCTACCGGCCAATGAAGAATTAGAGGAATTTATTTCTGGTGATAGAAATTCATTTCTCGTCATAGTGTGGTTCGGATTCCACAATAAGCTGTAGGTCCCGTTGCTAGGTAACCAGTTGGTTCTTAACGACGTAAAATAAATCTAATCCTTCGGGTCAGCCCTAGGAAAGCTGTTAATCAGCTCAGAGGTCTGGTTAAACTAAGGTATACTTAACTTTTAACTTAAGCAGAGGATGGTACAGTATTTACTTCGATCGCATCTTCTGACTCTAGACCTATGGTTGCAGGTTCTCTTTAACAAATGGTTAGTTGAAATTAGTGGATGGCGCAAATTATAGGGAATATAACCGCATTAATACAAATTTCGATGGACAATTGTTAGAAAGAATAGGTTACTGGAACCCCGCCCACCCCCAACATAACCATTATTATTGGCATTGTTTATGGAAAATTCTAGCTATCATTCGTGACGAAATTCACTTTAGTGCAATCATATCCGGCCCATCCTTTTTTCAGTTCCACAAACAACTGGCATTTTTAGAATGTTTTCCTTGGGGAAATTGTATAATTCTTTTATTCTGCCGTGTTTTGAATGCAGCCCCTACAGTTGTTAGATAAAACTTGACTTCCAGTAAATTTGTTTATTCCAGTTCTTCATCCCTGGCCCCGCAATTTTAATAGCTCATTTTCTATACTATGTAATACTTTATATTTTAGATCGTACTTTGCATTCAGATCTTCCAACACTGTATGATCCACTGCGTGTTACTGGATATATAAAGTATTTAACGTCTTGCCTTGTTCCTGTGAAGATCAATACGGCAGCTTTGTAGGAATTTTGTTTGAGCTTCAGAAGTTCAAACTAGGTACAGTACAAGCACATATTTTACTGAGCTGGCTCACGTTAGTTTCGTTTCAGGGTTTTGATTATTTTTCGCATTTTTCCTTTATTTAATTTATTCATTACTTCTTTATTTTATTTTCCTGTTGCACCCGTTTCCTTATTGGGCTTTTCGGGCTTGTAGCAAGCACCCTGCTCATCCTAATAATAATAATAATAATAATAATAATAATAATAACAATAACAATAATAATAATGGCTTCAGAGGGGAGAACTCAAGAAGGAAACAGAAGGAATGCTAACAGCGGCACAAGATCAGGCCCTAAGAACCAGATATGTCCAAAGAACAGTAGATGGAAATAACATCTCACCCATGTGCAGGAAGTGCAGTATGAAAGACGAGACCATAAGCCACATAGTAAGCGAATGTCCGGCGCTTGCACAGAACCAGTACAAAAAGAGGCATGATTCAGTAGCAAAAGCCCTCCATTAGAGCCTGTGCAAGAAACACCAGCTAGTTTGCGGTAACAAGTGGTACGAACATCAACCTGAGGGAGTGATAGAAAACGATCAGGCAAAGATCCTCTGGGACTATGGCATCAGAACAGATACGTGCCAATAGACCAGACGTGACGCTGATTGACAAAATCAAGAGGAAAGTATCATTCATTGATGTCGCAATACCATGGGACACCAGAGTAGATGAGAAAGAAGAAACTGATAAATATCAAGACCTGAAAATCGAAATAAGAAGGATATGGAACATGCCAGTGGAAATTGTACCCATAATCATAGGAACACTAGGCACGATCCCAAGATCCCTGAGAAGGAATCCGGAAAAACTAGATGCCGAAGTAGCTCCAGCACTCATGCAGAAAAGTGTGCTACTAGAAACAGCGCACATAGTGAGAAAAGTGATGGACTCCTAAGGAGGCAGGATGCAACCTGGAACCCCACACTATAAAAACCACCCAGTCGAATAGGATGACTGTGATAGACGCATCCCCCCCCAAAAAAAAAAATAATAATAGTAATACAATAATAATAATTCCCAAAGAGTGTAAAACAATTCCTTTATATCACTTCACTGATGTATCCAGCTCAGCGTCTAAATTTGTATTCTGAAAATTTACGTTGTAAAAGAACGCAGCTTGGGATTTCAAGATAAGAAAAAATCAAGAAAAAGAAAGATGTATCGAGTACCTCAGTTAGCTATAAATAAGGAACTTTGTGTCACATGGCATTAAAGGACAGGCGTAGGTGCCGGCATTAAGAATTGTAGCCATTGAAGACCGAATTTGGCGCGATTAAATGGCGCAGTGAGATTCCGCTATCAGGAACTTATGGTAAGAAACAGGAATGTGAAAAACTGAAGCCTGACTTATTCAACTGGTGTCGGGACTCCCATTGAATATCAGACTTAAAATTCCCAAAACTGCATTATTTTTCTGTTTCAATTCGGACACTCCTTGCGATACTCTCAAGAGTAGATGTCAATCTTCCGAACGAATGGCAGTCAAGGAAACGAACACTTTGTAAAATATTGAAGAATTCCATCCTTCGTTGCCCGGCGCGTCACATCCCAGCTCTGTTAAAGGAAAATCGGACTTAGATTTTTCTCCTGATTCCTGGCTTTCTGTCACTCAGGCAATCAGTGAGTCGGTCTGTCTGGTACATTATTCTTTCCAGCAGTCATCCGGTCATTAGGATCTTCGCTTCCGGTGGGTTTCATTGGGTGATGGGTTTTCTCGCCTGGATTTTTTAACAGATTTCCATGTATTTTGCATTTATATGCCTCTTTTCTTTTCCCGTGTTCTCAATTTTTGCTTTATTCTGTTTATCTCTTTATATATGGGCAATTTTTGTCGGTGAAAATTCTCATCAGAAAATTAATTACCAATATTAGCCTTGTTCAGTATGAATACATTGGCCACGAAATAATAATACTGATTATTTAATTTATTGGCTATCCTTTGTTAGTTACTTGTAAGTATGAAACTTACAGAATTTGAAAATGTATACACCAAAAGGTATTGCCAAGCGAATGGCGAGCACCACTAAAATCGCTTTTACATACGACTCACAAATGCTGGCTAATTTGGACGGTCATCACAAGTCTGTATTTTGAAAATATCACATGTTATTGTGTTGTCTGTTGACTGTTGACTCGGTGTGCCAGTCTCTGGGACTGAATTTCGTGATTTTCGGTGTAGTGCATTTTACAATTTTACCTGAACTTTTAGATTGTTACTGTCAAGATTTAACCTTCGAAAGCATGTCGTGAGAAAGGAATACTGATTCTGTGATGGGTAGTTTCTGTGGTCAAATATTTTCTGTTTGAGAATATTTGATCACCTTTATGTGTTCGTTAATGAGTGTCTGTGTGTATGTGCGTGTAAAGCGCTTGTGCATGAGTTCACGTGCATGCATGTATGTGTGGATGTGAAAACATGTTGTAGTAATCGAAACTGCACTTTATTTAGGCTTTAAAAATATTGATTGTATCTTCATGTACAGAAAAACGAAAGTTACTAAAAATTAAAAAAAAAGTGGTAGAGCTTCAGAAACTTTGCTCTGCCTTGTGGTTGTTAAATTGTTTGACTGAAAATTAATTATGTAAATTTCAAATGGAACTGGAAACGAGATATTGTCGGCCGAATAGCTCTAAAGGATGGTAATTAGTATCTCCTCTTATTCTACGCCCACGACCAGAATTAAAATTAAGAAAGAATTAGCAGAGAAAATGAGCTTTATTAGTATTGTGTCCATTGAAGTACGGCTCTGAGTTCTCTATTGCTTTTTACTGAAATTGATAATATTGATCACCAACTGATATCCGTTAAGACGATAGTAGTAGCAGTAGTAGTATTAGTATTAAAGTAGCTTAACCAGACCACTGAGCTGACTTTCAGCTCTTATACGGCTGGCCCGAAGGATTAGGATAAAATACCACATAGGCTCACGTTCTCGATAGTAGTAGCAGTAGTACTGGGTACGTTACTAGTTCATTGTTAGAGTTTACTCAAACCAATGACTGAGAAATATCAGAAATAAAAATGCTTACAGAAAAGAAAACAATAGTCTACAATTATATTCGAAGCATTTCCAAAGTGAGATCGTGTCTAACAGAGTTAGGAGAGCAACACAATAATGTATTTTTACCCCTTTCGAAATATATATGATTAATTATACGATTAATAGCACGCCACGCGTCTAGGGCAAACCGCAGGAGTCAGCAAAAACTACTGTACATGTACAAACCGCATACCCGATATATCTACCTATCTTTTATGTATATATATATATATATATATATATATATATATATATATATATATATATATATATATTATATATATATATATATATATATTATATATATATATATATATATATATTATATATATATATATATATATATATATATATATATGATATTTTTTATCACATATTTATATATGATCATGATGATCATATATATATATATATATATATATATATATATATATATATATATATATTTCAATTTCAACAAAAGCCATGTCATTAAACATGGTAGCTTCAGGAAAGACAAGCCACACTCATATTTTAATTACTTACTCAGAACTCTAATCTTCTGAATACGTAAAAATTAACAAATGCAGAAATGTAATACATATCCTACTACCTATGCCTTTCCTGTCCTTCATCTTCCAGTTGTCTTTTTATATAATATATATATATATATATATATATATATATATATATATATAAATATATATATATATATATATATATATATATATATGTTAATAAACAGTTAATGGTTCTCAGAATAACATATGCCGATGGAAAAAGTCCGTCTGAATCGACCGTATTCAGAGGCCAGTGAAGTATTTCAGAGATTTTCTGATTATGGAAGAGCTCAGTGACCCATGAGTAGAATGGATTGCACAAGGTTGAGATTGATTGTTAGTGACTGATGAGAACAAAAGGAGACCAATTAAGAGGTTCAGGACTGGAAAGTTGATAGAAACTGACAGAATTAAAAGTGAGATGCAGCGGTTGGGCGATGACAGTGTGATTGAGAGGTGATTGAGGAGACTGTATGGATTATAATGGTTCAGTGTCAACAAGGAATGTGCATGGTAGGGTTTTGAGCAAGAAGTGACAAATGGACTGATAGTTGAACTACATTATGCAGTTTGAAAGTTATTAAATGTATATATAATGGAAGCGTTTGTGGATCAAGTTATGCAGTAAGTTTCAAAATAAATGGAAAAAACTCTCAGACAAATATGATCTTACAGAAAGTTTTTGCTATAATCAACAGAAAATCAGTGTTGATGGTGGTGACTGTTATGGTATAGAAGACAGTTTGAGAGCTATTAAATTTATAAAGGAAGTGTTTATGGATCAAGTGTTCAACTTGAAAAAGTAAATTGAAAAAAGCTCTATGTCACATATGGAACTATAGAAAGTTTATATTAGAATCAAGAGAAAATCAGTGTTGATGGTGGTGACTATTATGGTATAGAAGACAGTATGATAGCGATTAATTGTTTATATAATGGAAGTGACGCGTGTGTTCAAATGTGTAGATGGGAGAGGAACTGGTTTGGCGTAAAATTCGGTCTGAGACATGGGTGTTATGTCTCCATTGATGTTCAGTATCTTTATTGATGTATTGGTGCAGGAAATTTGGGAAATGAAAGTGAAGTTGTTGTATAAGAAAATAAGTCATGAATAAAATGTAGAGTGGCTGATGTTTGTAGATGGCCTACTGATTGGGAAAGTGAAGAGAAACTGCAGTAACTGATTAAAGAGTTTCGTAGTGTTTGTAAGAAGAAATACTTGAGAGAAATGTAAGCAAAAGTAAGGTTATGAGAATAAATGGATTTCAGGAAGATGGAGCAATAAATATTAACAAGGGTGGAAGCATGGAAGTGGTTGACACGTATAGATATTTGGATGAGAGAAAAGCAAAGTCTCAGAATAGGAGAAGCAAGGAAGGCAGTAGGGTCTGTGCAAAAGATTATAAATAGACTCAAATTGTCCATGGAGACTAGGTTTAGAATGATTGAAAGTACAGATTGAAGTACAGATTTTGAAAGTGAATGAAAAAGATTGAAGTTAATAAGGTGAACTGTTTGTGCAGTTTAGCTGGCGTTAGAAGAGTCACAGCGTGAGAAGTCTGGTGATGCGCAAATTTAGAGGGGAGACGGTTAGCTTATATGAAAGGATGGATGGGAGTTTTGGGATGGTTCGCTCATGACGAGAGAATGAACGACTATATATGGGTGAAGAACTCGTTTCTTTATTCAGGGGTGCTGGGGAGAAGGAAGGCGAAGAAGACTTATAAAGTACTGAAAGATTGTGTAAAAAATATTGGAAAGGAAATGCTTTTAATATGCTATCCAAAAAGAAAGCCAGTGCGTGCAGGTTGGAGGTGAATGGTAAAACGCTAAAGTGATGGAGATAACTGCACGAAGTTCATCCAATATCTGCAAGGTACAGTATGAATGTGGCAGTGACCACCGTATTGTATTTTCTTCGTGACCAACCATTGTCAAGGGAAACGAGTTCATTTTAAAAATTGTACGTATCTTGAATGTTGTGTGTAGATAAGTAACTTGGTAAACATAGCAATATTTGTTGTCTTCATGTTCGTCCAAAAAATCTTTACCATTACAACGTGTATATATTTATGTATATATATACATATGTATATATATACATATATATATATATATATATATATATATATATATATATATATATACACATATTACACACACACACATACATATATATATATATATATATATATATATATATATATATATATATATATATATATATATATATATATATATATATATATATATATATATATATTTCAGGTTCCATGATTACCTTGTGTCTATTTTCCGCACACACAATGATTGTACTTCTGAAAGACTAAATTCGTAATGACATCTTTGTTGTCCGGAAAATGTACCGCTTTCTAATACCTCTGCCTTGAAACTTGAATAATAGCAACAGTAAAAGAA
>NC_089793.1:40364451-40366951 GCF_040412425.1 Macrobrachium rosenbergii | reverse complement strand
GTAAAAAGGTTAATGTTAATGAAATGATGAATCAGGGCATTTGAAGATGGCATGGTCAAGTGGAGGGAATGCTGGCAGATAGGTTGGTATAAAGTGTATTTAATGCTTGAAGGATGTATGAGAGGAAGCCCTAGAAAACTCCCAGGAGCCATACTCTCTTGGAAACACGGTAGTCCTAAAAGGAATGTCCAGCTCCCTTCTGATGAACCTTATGTGCGTTTATCTATAGCTGTTGATGTGGAAGTTTTCTGCGCATTTGATATTATCCTTGATTCAACAGTGTAAGTATTTATGTGGCTTTTTCATTTTTACATGGGCTCTGTCTCTATTGATATATATATATATATATATATATATATATATATATATATATATATATATATATATATATATATATATATATATGTTATATATATAGGACGTTTTAAGCTTAATTCTTTAAGTATTTGTAGCTTAATGTATGTGAATTACGGTGATGTGATAAATTCATATATATATATATATATATATATATATATATATATATATATATAATATACATACATATATGTTTATATATATATATATATATATATATATATATATATGTATGTGTGTGTGTGTGTGTGTGTGTGTATGTATGTGTGTGTGTGTCGTGTAAGAATGGAAGCAAAAGATCGAAAAATTTTAAAAGCGTAGGGCTCAACCTGGAAGGAGGCGGTAGGTCCTCCTTTGAAAGTAGGGGAAGTGTAAGTCAGGGAAAACGTAATGTTGAAGAGAATTCCAGAATTTTGTCAGTGAAAGAGTTCATGACATCGGAGGAAGTTTGTAACGCCATTGTTGAACGATTGTAACTGAAAGAAATTTAGTCGTTATTGGCTTTAGTAAAGTCAGTTCACAGCTAAAATTAGATTTGAGTTATGAATCATCAAAAGAAATTTTAATGGTTTTGCCATTCTGTGGTCAGTTAAGTACTTGAAACTTCTGTTTGTAAATTCCATTTGAAACATTGTTAATTCTTATTATTTAGTCCACTAAATATTGATTCGTGTGAAATTTATAAGTTTCAGTGAAATTTCAATTACTCATCACTGATCAGTACAGTAAGGTCATTATCAAAGGTTCGGTTTTATGAATTTCAAGGGTATTGATAATGACTCCCGCTAATTGCATGTCACCTTTACATGTCCTCTTTAGTAATTAGTTTAGGGGATCTAATTACCGTGGGGTTGAATGCTTTAGAGGTTTTCTTTTCAGTGTTGAATGATACTGTGTCGCCCTTCCTGAATGCTGATAGCACTGCATCGGGGTCGACATGTATGCTTTATACATCATACATTATGCATTATACAGGAGGATGTTTGCAAAGGGAAGGAAATCATTATATATTTTGACGTGAAGGCGCACTCTCTTGCTGTTATTGAGACAAAGTAAGCTAAAGAGAACCATAATGAGAGAGAGAGAGAGAGAGAGAGAGAGAGAGAGAAAAAAGGATGAATGGAATTTCAGACATAGGAAGAAGGAGAATAGTAAAGGATATACAAATGAATTCCATGATAAGGAACAGGAGAGAGAGAGAGAGAGAGAGAGAGAGAGAGAGAGAGAGAGACGGAAGGATGAATGGATTATCAGAGATAGAAAGAAGGGGAATAAGTAAAGGAACAGAGAAGTATACAATGAATTTCAGGATAAGGAACGAGAGAGAGAGAGAGAGAGAGAGAGAGAGAGAGAGAGAGAGAGAGAGAGAGAGAGACGGATGGATGAATGGAATACCAGAGATAAGAAGGGGAAAAGTAAAGGAACAGAGAAAGAGAGAGAGACGGAAGGATGAATGGAATACCAGAGATAGGAAGAAGAACAAAGGAACAGAAAAACTATACTATGAATTTCAAGATAAGGAACAAGAGAGAGAGAGAGAGAGAGAGAGAGAGAGAGAGAGAGAAGGATGAATGGAATACCAGAGATAGGAAGAAGGGGAATAAGTAAAGGAACAGAGAACATACAATGAATTCCAAGATAAAACAAGGAACAGAGAGAAGAGAGAGAGAGAGGAGAGAGAGAGAGAGAGAGAGAAGGATGAATGGAATACCAGAGATAGGAAGAAGGGGAATAAGTAAAGGAACAGAGAACTATACAATGAATTCCAAGATAAGGAACAAGAGAGAGAGAGAGAGAGAGAGAGAGAGAGAGAAGGATGAATGGAATACCAGAGATAGAACGAAGGGGAAGAAGTAAAGGAACAGAGAACTATACAATGAATTTCAAGAAAAGAACAAGAGAGAGAGACACGGAAGGATGAATGGAATACCAGAGATAGGAGGAAGGGGAAGAAGTAAAGGAACAGAGAACTATAGAAATAAATTCCACGATAAGGAACAGGAGAAGAAAAAGATTTTCACTCGAATGGCTATTCCAGGAAAGACTGACTCTAATTAGATGTATTTGAATATTTATATCTGTTGTAGAGCTTATGGTCAGAAATAGGAATAGTACATTTACTACTCGAAACTGTTATTTATTA
>NC_089793.1:40354451-40359451 GCF_040412425.1 Macrobrachium rosenbergii | reverse complement strand
GTGTGTGTGTGTGTATATATATATATATAATATATATATATATATATATATATATATATATATATATATATATATATATATATATATATATATATATATATATATATATATATATATATATATATATATATATATATATATATATATATATATATATATATATATAATATATATATGTAATATATATATATATGAAAATATATATATATATATAATATATATTATATTGTGTGTGTATGTATGTATCAGGGCACTTATTAAAATGGTGAAAAAGTTCACTGGAGAGAATAGAGGAGAGAGTGATTACAATGATTGACTTGCAGTGGCAAATATTCTTGGGTCTTTTTCAGTATGAGTTGATGTTTAACCTGATGTATAACCCCATGGCGTTTCTTAGAGAAGAGAGGGCAAGCATGAATTTGCTTTCCAATGGTTAAAAACCTCATAAATAGATTTGGCTCCAAATTGTTTGAGTGATGCCTTGATCTGGAGAGAGTTTGGTGGATGTCGTTGAACGAGGTTGAAAATGTTGGTGTATGTGGTGGTGGTGCTGAAGTTGATGCCAGTGGTGGATGTTGTTGCAACGGCTGATAATTAATTCTGAACCTCATCTAAAGAAGAGCTTTATGGCGAAATACATCCCACTGTAACATCACTTGCCTTCCTTTATGGCAAATTGTAAATGGAAAAAATGAAAAACAACAAATTAATGATGAAATTTGGGAATTTTCCGAATAACAAAAGAAAACATATATCTTATGCTTATCAAACTGATGCGGATGGAAAGAAGCGCTTCAAAACAAATACTACAGAAAGCGATCTCCAATTATAGAAATGATCGATATAATCTGCTGATTTTATCGAATCAAACCAACAATATAAACCCTGAGGTAAGAGTAGAACTATAAATCGGATCATAAATTATGATCCAGCATTCACGTAATTCTAATAAAAATTTTTGCTAAGAAGACATTGCTGCGAAATGCGACCGCCAGATCCATCGAACAATCAGGAAAAAATGACTGGCCCAAAAGCACCTAAGGAATTTGGCCGAATTGCCAGTTTGTCTGTGTGTTTGATGTCTGTCACTGAGGTAGGGGTTTGATTTTTGAGTTATAACACCTGGGGTCACAAGGGATTTGTGCCAGATTTTGTTGGGTCACCTGGTTCATTTCACTCCTACCAGTGAACAGGGCAAACATTCCTTTCAATTTTATAAATATATGGTATATATATATATATAAATAGTGTATATATGGGCCTATATTTCATATATATATATTATATATAATATATATATTCATATCATTACCTTATAATATGTATATCCTCTATAATTTTGACATATATATGTGTTATGTTTAATGATAATGATATTGAAGTGTCATATTTATCTGGCACAGATCTCAAAAACTTGATTAAGTAACTTGATATAATTTAGAATTGTTAATACAGTTTTAATAATGCGTAATGTAGAACGAATGTCTTTCTTGGCAAATAGTATGTGAACCTGTGTTTCCAGCATGAGTTGATGTTTAACATCGGTTGATAAAGGAATTTGTTTTATGAGAGAGAGGTTTAGAGAGAAAGCCGATTCGTCCCAGAGAGAGAGAGTGATTTCCGAGTTTGATGTTAGTCGAGAGAGAGATTGTCCTGAATCATTGCATGTTTGGTTGCTTCAAAAGATTTGGGATCCAAATTGTTCTAGAAGCTTTGTATCGCACCCAAAATGTAATGAGAAGAGAGTATCTACGGAAAATGTCGTTGAACGTTTCAGGTCCTAAAAATTTGTTTCATTCTGATGGTGGTACAGTCGATTTGGTTTCCGCTGTCTCTCTCTCCCTCATTCCTAACTGACTGATAATTTCACCTCAGACCTCATCTAAACTGACTTTATGGCGAAATACATCACTAAACAGTAATATCACAAAGCAGTCGCTATGGCGAATTGTATAAAAACGAAGAAAACGAACAATTAATGATGAAATTTGCAATTTGAATGAACAACAAAAAGGAAACACTGTATATTCTGCATATGGGGTTATCTAGACATTATGCATGCACGGATGGAAGCATGCCACCTGAGAATATAAAAGTTGATTCCAATTATAGAATGATTATATAGACCAGTGTTGATTTTATCGAGGTAATTAACAATTATATAAATAACTTGATTAATTAAATTCATAAAGTTTTTTGAATAATTTTGTTTCATAAATTATTCATCAATTCATTGAGTTTTGTGTTATTTTCAATAAAAAATTTTTTCAGATTGTGAATTCTAATTAATTGTGAATTCTAGTTATAAACTTTGAATCTGAAAATAAATTTTGATTTAACATTTTAGAAAAACAGTGTTTCATTTATTGACCATCAGTGAAAGGATTGATTATGTGTGAAAGGTAAAGTGATAAACATGTTTTGTTCTTTTAGTTTTACTAAAGTCTTAAGACCAGGAGACAGTTAGAGTTTTTGATGATTTTGAGTTTTTGATGGAATGCCCTTCTACTCTAGAATATTTCTAGTTTAATTTTTGATACCTCACATATTCTGATAGACTTAGTTTGATTTTTCAAGTGATTGATAAATAAGATTTTCTTAAGGGATCACTTTACCTTTAGCACTCAAACATAACAATTAATGTTATTTCAGGTATCTGGCTGAAGTATATATATTTTGAATCTTGATATTAGTTGTATATAATAACCATACTTATATCGTGACAATATATATATTTTATATATGCATATACAGTATAAATGCCAACAATCACAGTGACCACTTCAGTATATATGCTGATGTGCTTGTTAGATATAAAGAGAAATCGGATTAATAGTCAGCAATTCATTTTCCTTCTTGTGAGTCTACATGTAAATATATATATATATATATATATATATATATATATATATATATATATATATATATATATATATATATGTGTATATGTGTGTGTGTGTGTGTGTGTGTGTGTGTAAATATTATAAAATGTAGGTAGATAGACAAGCATGCGTGCTTACATGCATAAAGATCGCCTTTATAAAATCATAGCACAATAATTTCAAAGTGAATGAAGCCCGTGCATGAAACTATTCCCCAGGTAAGCGCACCTGTGAATGAAATTTCGCCAAAGGAATTCCAAGCGTTTCGATCATGCTCTTAGAAGCTAGAGTTTAAATGGGGATGTCTGAGTTTTTAAATGATGTAAAGGTGACTCCATCATATCTGTGTGAACACTCGGTGAAAAATATTATTATTATTGTACTATATTATTCCTTTGTTATTGATCTTATTGTCATCTTCTTGTTTGTTGTTGTTATTATTTCGTTATCATAGATCCTGAAAATAGTAGTTGCAGTTAATGATAGTGTATCCATACCGTCAAAAATGACGGTAACAGAAAAAATGTTGAATGACATTAGGGTTTTAAGGTTAATGAATGAATGTGACAGTTACTACTTTGGTTTTATTTTACTGGGGCTGCCCGGAAAAACTCTGAATGACATTCGATAATCTCTCTCTCTCTCTCTCTCTCTCTCTCTCTCTCTCTCTCCTCTAACACCCACAAGTTTACGTGTCATTTCTTTTGTCAGTTCATCGAAACTGCCATTAAAACTTACGTGTAGACAACAGTTTGTGGATGGAGACAGTCCATTCACCAGAACGGATGAACTGATGGTATTATCTAAATATCTTCCAACCGACTGACAGGTAATTGCACATGTTGACAGATTATCCGCTGTATTTCATCTGGGAAGCATCTCAGATGCTTTGATCAGAATATGAATAAATTATGTATAGGCTTATTCATTTCACTGTTAGACCCTTCAGCGCTGTTTGTAGGCCATTATAAGTCCAAATCTTACAATAAAAAACTAAAACGATATTTCCATGTGATACAGACAATCTGGTTTAGTCCTAGGCCAATGATGTGTTTTTATGATATGTATTACTACAGTGAAAGTAAACTCCACTGTCAATTTTATAAAAAACTGAACCAACCCCTCAGTTCTAATTTAGACTCATTCATTAATATTGTATGAGAATAGATGTCTTTCTTTAATAAGAAATATTTAGCCTATTCCCTGTTGTGCCTTTTTATTCCTTTCCTATTATCAGGTGAATCACTGCAAGAGTTAGCCTTCCACTTTCTCATCATATTAAGAAAAAAGAGGCAAAACACTTACCAATAGGGCTAACTTCAACTCGTGACATTATTTTTTATACTGGCTTTAGGAACGTTTTCAACATCACATAATAAATTACAACTAATTACCTTTACAACGACATCAAATTCCCTACTGTAGAATCAAACAAAATCTTTCCTTTCTTGGAGGAATGTTAGGCAATCGGTATTTATTGTTGTGAATAAATATGCGTTGATAAAAGATAGAAATGAATATATATAATTTAAAATACCACCATAAACAATAATTTTATTTTCCTAAATGATGGGAATACTATTCCTTACTGTGTATGACTACATCAGCAAAAGGTATGAATTGATGTGTTGTGTAAGCTGTGAGCACTTCGAGTTACTCGAATGCAGTAGTTGCCATTTCTTTAATCCCTATTTCCACCTAACACATTTACCCTCCAAGTGCCCTTTGGAAAAGATTTCCAAATGTAATGATCTACATTCCTGTAAAGTTTTAATCTAGAATTTTCAGTCATTATCTTTCAGGTAATCATTACCAAGCAACGTGGAAAGAAACTTATCTTCCGTATGCAGTGAAGATTTTTGCCAATTTGCACGATAATTAATTCCAGCCGCTGGAGTGTCCAAGGTGATATTTTGAATATTACAGCACAGCCAACAACATGTTGTTCTTCCTACACGATGTTGAGTAATAAATGATGTAGTATCATGTGTAGGACCGTTTTAACACCGCACGTAAAAAGGGAATGTGTTTATTTACTTAATATATCATATAACGTCTTCAACCATATGTATGAATGGCAGGGCAAATGACTTGTGATTATCTCATGCGCGGACTCAG
>NC_089793.1:40339451-40351951 GCF_040412425.1 Macrobrachium rosenbergii | reverse complement strand
ACTTGCATATGATGTAAATATAGTAAAAAGACTTGATAAAGTTTTTGAAATATCTTGACTGAATCAAGATTACTTAAATGTTCTGAAAGGTATCTGCAAGGGGTGCCATCCATGATACACCAATTGAAAGGTGAATGTGGCACTAAATCTTGTCTTCTTAGTTTTCTGTAAAATAAAACTATTGTCTGTCCGTCCGCTCTTTATTCTGTCCACACTTTTTTCTTTCCGCCCTCAGAACTTAAAAACTACTAAGGCTAGAGGGCTACAAATTGTTATGTTGATCCTCCACCTTCCAATCGTCAAACATGCCAAATTGCAGCCGTCTAGCCTTACTAGTTTTTATTTTATTTAAGGTTAAAGTTAGCCATAATGGTGCTTCTTGCAACGATATAGGATAGGCCACCACCGGACCGTGATTAAAGTTTCATGGGCCGCTGCTCATACAGCATTTTACCGAGACCACCGAAAGATAGACTTATTTTCGGTGGCCTTGATTGTACGCCTTAGCGGCTGTACAGAAAACTTGATTGCGGCGCTTTTTTTACTTGTTTTTTCTCTGGAACCAGTTTCTGATACGCCTTAATGTTGAAAAAAATGTTGATTCCAATTTATTTTCATCTAAGTCCTCGAATTTGTATTAACGTGACTCAGCAAGTGTAAAGTAGGATAAAGTGAAAAACTTGATAATAGAGAATTTGTATATAAGTTGGCGATGCAGATTAGTTATTGCTAATTGTAATAAAATTGTTTGGAAATGCGGAGGAAGTGGGAGAAGATTTAAATGTGATAAAATGAAGAAAAATGGCAGCAAACGCACTGAGTCGGTATTAAAATATCTTTTCACCTAGAGGTCGATAGTCGGTTATATTTCAGCTCTGGCTAACGTCAAAAATGTTCCGACACTTCAAGGCCACTATACCTATTTCAGCGGCAGGAATCGCCACCAATAAAACATCATTGCATTTCAAATGCCAGTGTGATTGAGGTGATTTAGATAAAGCACAGTGAATTGAGATGGTTTGAATATGTAGAGAGAATGACTAATGAGTTTGTTGTACAGAAAGTATACATGAATTAGATCAGGTTGAAAAAAAAAATTCGTCAATGTGGTTGTGGCATCCGGGAAAAAGGAGAGGGATATTCATTGTGTAGTGTTGTGAGGGAGAAAGAGAGTTTCCTTGTTCCATCAAAAAGCCATTTTTTCCAGTTATCAAAAATCCCAGCTAACTGTAGCATAGGCAACGAGATCTGGCCAGTACCCTTTTAGCGAACATTTTCTTTATTATATATATATATATATATATATATATATATATAATATATATATATATATATATATATATATATATATATATATATATATATATATATATTATTATTATTTATATATTATAATCATATATATATATATATATATATATATATATATATATATATATATATATATATATATATATATATATATATATATATATATATATATATATATATATATATATATATATATAAACAACACAGCAGTGGTATTTGTCTTTTCCTTTGGAGTTTTGACCTGAAGAAAGAACCAGACCCTGAAGATTGGAGAGGTGCTGCCTTAGAATAGTAAACGTCTGGTGTTCATCAGCATTCAGTGGGAATTGGGATATTGTGCTAAAAGCAGATAAATATTATATATATATATAAAGCACGTATAATATATATATATATATATATTTATATATATATATATATATATATATATATATATATATATATATATATATATATATATATATATATATGTATGTATATGTATATTTGTATGTGTGTGTCTATGTGCGCATGCGTGCATAATAGTCTTTGTACATTTTCCTCGCTTGAGCATCATATCGTCAAAAATAATATCACCGTAGATCCCTTCATCGACATTCTATGGATTTTCGTGTTATAATTCTCTGGCGCTCTGTCTCAGTCATTCGAACGTAACAAGTAATGAATTTACGCGAACTGAACTGCCGTTTTATGTCCTCCAGTCCATCTAGATAGCTATTCCGCGAGGTGAAGAAACAAGATTCCATCATAGCACCGCCGTTCATTACCATTGAGCGGAGAAATGACGATGCATAAAGATGAGGAACGATAAAGGACCAGCCTTCGTCCATAGCATTATTTCCAAATACCTCAGAGCCTGCGAGCGACGCCAGCGCCATCTACGAGCGAATTAAAGAATCTACCGCGAATAAACATAGCGAGTACACGTCACAAAAATGGGAGGAAGCTGCGGCGTAGTCAATTCTACGTTACATGAAGCGTTTTCCCCAGAGATGCGAGAACCGAGTTGCAATAGAACGCTCCCGAATAAAAGGTACAGAACTTGCTAAAACCATATTTTCCTCCCCCCATAGGCATTGCAACATTGTAGGCGCATATTCGGTGGTCGGTGTCTCTTGACAGCAAGGCCTATGTTAGAGTTGGAATAATTCGGGCGATAGTTGTTGCTTTCTGTTTCTTTATAGGACCAGGATCTGTGTTTTTGAAGGGGCCAAAGTGTCCTGCTCGATATGAGTGTCAGATGGGAAAGATGTTAGTGTTACTTTTTCTCCCCTTAGACAACAGAAATGTCCTCACGTGTTTCTGTTTGGATTTTAAAGCTGAATTTATTGAATTCTTTCCCTCTGCTTCAATGGACCCCTCACCATTTGGTCTTTTGTATTTTAATCTTTCTTTCTCTCGTATTGAAGTTGGTTTTGTGCTACAAATTTTGTCCCCTTTTTCCATTTTTGACTTTATTCAAATGACAGAAATTCGTCAAATAACGGTCCAGCTGTATTCCAAATATATTAATTCTCATAGCGTTTTCTCGCTAAAGGCATCAGTTGTGACGTAAAACTTTGGTGTGGGAGGTAGTGGAAAACGGCACATCTTTCGGAATAAACAAATTATTATTATATTATATTTTGACGCTACACTTGTTGTCGTTCATTTTTTCTTCCAAAGAACAGAGTCTAAAATTTTGAAGAAAAGCATCTAAATAGGAAACAAAACGGACTTACAATTTGGGAATGAAAGTTTCAAAGTTAAACTTAAGTTACTGTTATCCAATCCCCCACCCCCAGCGGCCCACGCAAGAACAAATACGCCGAAAAATAAAGCTTAGCCTCCGGCCCAGCAGAAATCACTGAATATCCTTTAATATCTCGAGTTAACTAATACAGTAATTCACTTGTAGCAGGATTTCCCATGTTTACAACAGATTATTATTATTTGGATTAATTGTATTTTTAATAAGATGATGGTGACGACGTTAGATAATGATAGAAAGAAATTCGGCCAAAATCTGAGCAGATGCTTAAGCTGTCTTAAAATCTTTTCTAACTATTGTTATTAATATTTTACCCCTTGCGTTTCTCAACATTGGAGGCGATGGTGATAATGAACTCAAACTATTAAAATTGACTGTGATATGAGAGGAGTTCAGGACCAAAGTCCCAGTTCTAAGAACGTTTCGCGCCGACCTGAAGCACGGATCAAGGTACCTTTAGTGTGAATGCTTATAGAGTGGCCAGTGGTGAGAAAGGTTGGCCCTGTTTGGACGGTGGTAAATGTGTTTCTGTTACACGGAAAAAAATATATGAACATAATTTTTCGTATTATTATTATTATTATTATTATTATTATTATTATTAGAAGATTATTATTATTAGTTGCATTAAGACTTATAGTTGCAGTTGCAGGCATTTGATAGCATTTACTTAGAGTCTTCTGAAATTCTTTCTTATTATCTTTTTTCCTTTCAGTTTGTAGTTGAGATCAGGGCTGGACATACAAAGATTTCTGTTTTTTAGTCTATTTCCTCTGACATTTCAACGTGCATGGCGTTTATTTAAAAAGAGTGATGGAATGGCATGCAGGCTAAGGTTACATACAGCAAGAGGTGGGTGGGGAGACAGCCGCCAATGGTTATTCAGACCATCTAAAACAGAACTGAATAACCGACCTGCAACTGCACATCCACCGTCCCACCCCCTCTTGCTATAAATATACCCTTGTAGCCTGCATGCCATTCCATTCACTCTTTGAAAATAAACGCCAGAGCGCGTTTGAAACGTCACAGGAAATAAACTTAAGAAAACAGAAATCTTTGTATGTCCTTAGGAAACCTGATCTACCAGATTCAGGCTGAGGAAAACATAATAAGAAGAATAGAGAAGACTCTGTATAAATTAAATGCCGTGGAAACAAATATATTAATATTAATATTATTACATTATTACACACACACAATACACACATTAATAATAATAATAATATTTATTATTATTATTATTATTATTATTATTATTATTATTATTATTATTATTATTATTATTCAGAATGTGTTCACGCTCACTTTGCACGAGCCAAAAAGGCCCTTAACTTGCTGAGCTAACTTTCACAGCATAGAAAAGCTTTTTTGGAAAAATATCAAGAGAAAGTAAATAGAAGATTAAAGATGAAAATAAAGAAAAAATTAATGATTAAGATAATGTACATATAAAGACTAAGAAGTGAAAAAGTGAAGGGCGTTTTTTATCAAATCATCATGAAACTGTCCTGACAAATCTGTTGACCATCTGCTTCCCAGCAATTTTCAAGCAAGTTCTGATATTTTAACTGGGACAGATGACGTCGGAGGATGTTATTATATTATTATTACCGTCCTTATACTTGTAATATAAGTCCATCTGTATCCATAGATTTCTCCGCGTGTAACCACAGTAGTTAGCAGGTAAAAATTCACCGTTTATACTTGGCGTCGTTCAGCCCGAGGCAAGTTTCTCTTATCACGTCCCTTACATATTCATGCAGAATGTAGGTACCTTGGTTCGAGCTTCAGGACAGTCAGCAATGTCCATATCTTCTCGTCATTATACGTATGGGTACATTAGCTATTACCATAACGGAGTTTGGCTAAATTTGAAGACTTCTCAAAGGGTTGACCTTAAGTTGTTTGTAAATGAGGGGTGAAACGTGTAGCAAAAGAAACTTAAAAGAATTTGGACAGAGAGAATCTGTAGTTACTGCATGCAGTGTGTGTTACTCCTAAATGACCTCCGCAAATCAGACAAGGTCTGTATATGAGAGCTCTGGAAAATTGTCTTAATTCGTGTTCTGATTTTTGAAGAAGAAGGTGGTCCCTCCTGACTTTCTTCAGTGTCACTTAACCTGGTTAATGCTCTCGAATTATTGAACGAAACAAAACAAAAATCACGGTTTTTAGCGTATGACCAAATGGAACTCTGAATAATTCGTTACTCCTTGATGTAATGACATTTGTGAAATTCAGACAGAAAATTCTCCACGATAAAATAAAAGGTTTTTATTCTTCACTTAATTGTTATCTGGTTAGTTTTCAGAAAGAGGAAGAAAAAAAGAGAAACGAAATTAGAGCAGTTTTTTTTCCTTGCAGCTGTATGTACCCAATTACAGCAATTATCTTCTACATGAAGCAGATTCCCAACGGAGGAAGAGAGGTATATAAAAACAAAGAGAATAATTCTTGGTAGTGAATATGGTGGAAATTTTATTTTTCACATATGTAATTGAGCATTATATATTTTTAGCTGTTTTTATGAATACTTCGTGTGATTTTAATTCCATTTATCCCCATCTTCCATTATTTTAAATTAACCTTTTAAATTTTTTCTATCTGATGTTTGTGCATATCGATATTTGCGTCATTAGGTATATAAATTCCTAGATATATAATTACTGTTGACTGTCGTCATATAAAAACACTTTATTGTATTAACGGTGCTCCAGGAACGAGATCCAACAGTGGCACAGGAGTAGCTTGTTGTATTAACTACATCAGCATTTAAAAGAACAAGTCTTGTCCCCTAGTTACTTAATAGGTTTAGAAATTATTGATGTTTATTTACTGTAAAATTTCAGGTAACAGATTTTTTAATTAATTAATTATTATGTTAAGATTATTGTAAGTGCACTGAAATTCCTGCACTTATGTATATAACACAGAGATGATATTTTTTACACAAATACTTCAAGGTTAATTGTACGGCATTTTAAAGGAAACGAGGTAAAAATTTCGAAGAAAGGACTCAATTTTAAATTAAGTTTAAACATTAAGTTGTAGGGTTTACTAAAATTACGCCTCTGGTTCCTCTTTGCCCAGTTAGTAACGGCTTGCAACGTAGGTTAGGTTAGGGTACGTTGTGGGACATTGTCCATTTCTGCGCCCTTCATTCTGGTCCTTCATTTCTGCGCCCTTCATTCTGGTCCATTTCCCCTTCATTCTTCCTTCATTTCGGTGGTCCTTCATTTCTGTGCGGGTCCTTCATTTCTGCGCCCTTCATTCTGGTCCATCATTTCTGCGCCCTTCATTCTGGTCCTTCATTTCTGCGCCCTTCATTCTGGTCCATCATTTCCTGATTCTGGTCCTTCATTTCATTCAATTTGGTCCTTCATTTCTTCATTCTGGTCCTTCAACCTTCAGCTGGTCCTTCATTTCTAAGTCCTTCATTTCTGGCCCTTCATTCTGATCATTTCTAAGTGGCCCCTTCATTCTGGTCTCATTTCTGCGCCTTCATTCTGTCCATTTCTGAAAAAGATGGTCCTTCATTTCCTGATTTCATTCTGGTCCATCATTTCTGCGAATTCTGGTCCTTCATTTCGAGATTCTGGTCCTTCATTTCTGACTTTCATTCTGGTCCTTCATTTCTGCGCCTCAGGTCCATCATTTCTGATTGTTGATGACCGATTCATTCTGGTCCTCATTTCTGCGCCCTTCAGACAGTGTAGGTCCATCATTTCTGCGCCCTTCACTCTGGTCCTTCATGAAAAGTAGATTTCTGCGAAGGTCCATCATTTCTGATTCTGGTCCTTCATTTTGGTCCTTCAGCAATAAAATTTGGTAAACGACTGGTCCTTTTTCTGAATTTTGGTCTTTCATTGCTACGCGGTCCTTCATTGTCCTTCATTCTGGTATTTCATTTCTGACTGGTCTCATTTTGGAAAATTTCGGTGGTCGGTTTGCGTGACAGGTTTGGTAAAGCAGCAAAATTGACACATTCAATTTGATTTCTTGTAACTCAGCCGCAATCTAAGTCAGCTGGTAGATAGCGGATTAAAAAAATGTCGAAAAGATGACTGATTTCGAAAGGAAGTCAAGATGTAGATGGCAGACTTGGAAAAGCAGGTAGATTGTTGATGAATGATATTGAAAAGCAGACAGTGTAGATAACTGGTTTTGAAAAGTAGATAGTGAAAAGGACTGATTTTGAAAAGCAATAAAATTGTAAACGGCTGGTTTTGAAAAGCGGCATAAAAGTAGACGACTGATTTTGAAAAGCAGTAAAATTGTAGACGACTGATTTCGAAAAGCAGTAAAATTGTAGACGACTGATTTCGAAAAGCAGTAAAATTGTAGACGACCGATTTTGAAAAGCAGTAAAATTGTAGGCGACTGATTTCGAAAAGCAGTAAAATTGTAGACGATTGATTTCGAAATCAATAAAACTGTAGATGACTGATTTCGAAAACAGTAAATCCGGAGATGATTTATTTGAAAAGCAGTCAAATTTTAGATAACTAAATTCGCGAAGCAGTCATATTGCAGGCTACAGATCCCTATAAGCAGTCAGTCTTATTATCTCATTCAATTTACTCTGGTAACCCTCGAATGGCACGATTTGGAGGCTTTCGTTACCCTCCACGACCAAGCTTTGGACTTTCCTTTTTGCTTCGGTTTTTCCTGGTCCTGAAACCTCGGTCATCAAAGACATGGGCCTGTCTCTGCTCATGTAAGGTCATCTACACGCCCACTTCTCTCCCTCTCTCTCCACGTCTCATGTCTTATTCTCTCTATTAAACATATCTATATACATACATACATACATATATACATACATATATATATATATATATATATATATATATATATACATATATATGTATATATATATATATATATATATATATATATATTTATTTATTGATATATGTTTTTTAATAAATTTCTATACATATATATATACATATATATATATATATATTATATATATGATATATATATTTTTTTATATAAATATATAGATACACATATATATTTATATATATATATATATATATATATATATATATAAATATATATATATATATATATATATATATATATATATATATATATATTATATTATATAAGGTGGTATACAGGTATATCACAAACAATAACCTGCATTCGTCGTTCCCTTCCATTCGGTGGTTCGATTACAAATTCCGTTTCGGAGTATGTTATTCCGAGGCTGAGTGAATTTGATATTAAACGTATTTGTCGCTTAATGGTCGTGAAAAAAAAAAAAGTCTGTGTGTTTGTGGGGACAAAAGTTTATACATGTGCATATGTACGGTTGTGTGTTTATATGTATCTATAAGTTGTTAGATTTTAGTTCAGAATAACATTAAGTTGCTCCTTCCATTGGTATGTACGGATGACAAACTAGGCAATAAACCTAATGTCTGACACTTTGCTGTTTGTGCAAAAGCAGCCGAGTATTCGAACAAGCATGAATTGGAGTTCTATAGATTCGGGAGGATATAAATAAAAAAAAAAAGGAGAGAACATCATTTTCTCCGCAATAAGAAGGGAGTATATTACTGACGCGAATATGAGACACTAATTCATATGAAATTCACGTCCGGTAATTAATAACGAACATTCGCCTGTCCATAGCTGGATCTATAACAGCCGATTTAACGAAAACACGAAGTCCATTAACGCTTCAAAGCCATTCATTACGAATTAATACCCGTGTATTACTTCTCTTATTTATTTGCGAGCGATGCGTTCCAGGGCAATTGTTCTCTGTTTTAGTGAGTGGGATGAATTCTACTCCTACGTATATACATGCTTATGAATATATATAGTATATATATATATATATATATATATATATATATATATATATATATATATATATATGTATGTATATATATTATATATATATATATATATATATATATTATATATATATATATATATAATATATTATATATATATATATATATATATATATGTATGAATATATAAATATATATATATATATATATATATATATATGAAATATATTTATAACTGTGAAAATATGGAACGATGAATATATAAATAAAAGCAGTACCACGAAGGAGTCAACGGAGTGGTGCTAGGCCTTTCGACTTACTGTCCTTTACTTAGCAGGCTGATAGAAATATAAAAATAAGTTTACAAAGAAAGCTAGTATAAATGACACATGGGGAGTATAAAGGAAAATATGTACCTGGAATCCAACACAGCTGAAGAATTAGTAGACCTACCAAAACGGAGGTAAATATTTAAGTGGTTTTACAAAAGATTAGGCCCAACCGCTCGGAAGCAAGGACAAGTCAATGAAAAGTTTATACAGGGAAAGATACTGACCACTAGAAAATGACCAGGGAGAGAATAAGCTTATTACATATGTTATGAAAGTACAAATCAATAATTCTTCTTATGGTAAGTATATCTAGTTCAACCAGACCACTGAGCTGATTAATGTTTCACAAAAAAATATTTTATTAAAACAATTGGTTACCTAGCAGCGGGATAGCTTATTGTAGAATCCGAACCACATTATAAAGAGAAATGAATTTCTATCACCAGAAATAAATTCTCTTATATAAGGTCGGAGATTTGAACTGCGGCCAACAGAGTAATTGAGAACGGATCCCGTGATTTTTCTTTATGGTCATTCTTTGGTTGAATATTTTATTAAAAATATATTAAACATACGAATACATATATATAAGGGTAAAGTCAATTGAAGTGCCGCGATTTCATCCTTAGGGTCATTCTTGAACATTTTAGTGTTCAAGAATAACCTTCAAGATAAAATCACTGACTTAATTACTAATTACTTACCTTATATATATTTTCTATGTATTCGTATGTTTAATATATTTTTTGTAAAATGTTCACTTCGCAAAAATTGTTATTGTATACCATAAGGAGAATTATTGAGTCGTACTTTTATAACATAATATGTAATCAGCTTATTCTTTCCACGGTCATTTTTTGGAGGTCAGTCTCTTTACCTGTATAATCTTTTAATCTTTTGTAAAACCTCTTAAATATTTACCCCTGTTTTGTTAGGTCTGCTAATTCTTCGACTGTGTTGGATTCCAGGTATATATTTTCCTTTATAATCCCCATCTGTCATTTACAGTATATGAGCTTCTTTGTAAACTTATTTTTATATTTCTATCAGTCTGCTAAGTAAAGGACGGTAAGTCGAAAGGCCTAGCACCAATTCGTTGTTTCACTTTCCTTCATGTATTGTTTATATATATATATATATATATATATATATATATATATATATATATATATATATATATATATATACATGTGTGTGTGTGTGTGTGTGTGTGGGAACAACAGATTCCCGTTACACGGTTTGCTAAAGAACTGTTGATATTTACTTGTGTGTGTTTGTATATGTGCCTGTGTGTGCGCGCGCGTGTGCGTGCGTATGAGAGAGGGTAGGGGGCAAATAAATACTACTCAATTTTCTGAAGTATTACCTATCTATCTGTCTGTCTGTTATCTGAGAGAGAAGAGAGAGAGAGAGAGAGAGAGAGAGAGAGAGAGAGAGAGAGAGAGAGGGAGGTGTTAAAGTTATATCCTTATTACTCACTTATGGAAGAATCTATGAGACAGAGATATAGATAACCATTATTTCCTTTTATGCGGAATTAATTATGTGAGAGAGAAAAGAAGGTTTGAATCATACTTCAGATCCTTTAGCTAAGGAATACCTTCAATATCTGAAAGGACGCGGAGGTTCTGTGCAAAGGAGTATTTCCTTTGCTCTCAGAATCCATCCCTCACTGATACAGGATGGAAAGAAAATAAATAAGAAAGCAAAAGAAGCGAATAAAAAGCAAACAAAATAAAGAGTCGAAAATATTCATAGACGTTGAAAGTATTCTGTTCCACGAATATCAATCAATGATCTTTGATGTCTAAGGGAGAGAGAAAAAAAAGTTTTTCGGTAACAGGTATCCGGGAAGGTAGGGGGGATAGGGTGGGTGAATGGGGGAAGGGTGTAAGGGCCTATGGATGGGAAGGGTAGGGGGAAAGGACGTACTGGAGGGGGTGAGGGGGGGCTAAGCCCGTTAGCGGGTTTGATTTCGGCTTCCTTTGATCTCTCTCTCATTGAAGTTATTTGCGGTTGAAAGATGCCAGGAGTATCGCACACCTCCCCCCGGCCCCCGCCTTCCCCTCTCCCATTCTTCCATCACTCTTCCCTCTCCCTCTCTTGCTATTTCTACTCTTTCATTTTCTTTTTCAGTTCTCGTTCTCTGATCTATCTTATCTTCATTCTGTGTCTACTCTCCGTTCTTCCCTCACGTCACTACTTTTCCGTATTCCTATTCACTGCCTCCCCTTATCGTCTTCCGTTCCCCTTTTTTCCCCTTACTCCCCCACCCCTTTCACTCCTCTTTCATATTAAACCCTCCCTTCTCTACTATTCCTTCATTTCGCCTCCCTCATTTTCACCTACTCTTCTTCCCCCTCACCCCCACCTGTTCCTCATCCCCTTCCTTCTGACCTCTTCCAGGAACTTCTAACAAATCCCTCTCCCTCTCCCCTCCTACTCGTTCAGTTCCCCCTCCCCTCAGACACATCCCATTCTCCTTTCCTTCAATCCTCTTCTTCATCCTCATGTCCTTACTCCTCCTCCTCCTCCTCCTCCTCCTCCTCCTCCTCCTCCTCCAGGAGCAAAGATAATTGACTCCAAGGCCTAATTCCTCATTTCTCTTCGGCGGATGGCCTGTCCGGGATGGATGATGCTGGATGACGTGCATGGTTGCTGGGTTTTCGAAAGGATGGTCGATTTCTTTTTTATTTTTCAGTTTATTTACTTTTTGTCAAAAGGGATGGAATGGCAGGTCTCAAAATGGCTTTTACGGGTTTGAGCCCTAATTTTTATTGTCTGTGTTTTTTGTTGTTGTTGTTGTTGAAAGTTTAAACTCAACTCTTTATTTTCTGTCTCCCACAGGGTTTTTATATTATCGCCTGATTGGCTTAGCTCCAATCAGAAAGTCTGCTGCCCGCACCAGTCAGAATAACTTTTATACATTCCAGGTTTTTTTTTTAGTTACCAACAGTTCTAAATTTGCATTGTTGATATAAATTTATAATAAAAATTTAATATATAGTAGATAATTTTACTAGGACGCATATGTACACACACACACATATATATATATAAAATACATATGCACATAATATATATATATATATATATATATATATATATATATATATATATATATATATATATATATATATATATACTATATATATATATATTATGTATATAAATATATATGAAACTATATATATATATATATATATATATATATATATATATATATGAAACTATATATATATATATATATACACACACAATCAGAGATTAAGACAAGAGAAGTCTTCAAAG
>NC_089793.1:40334451-40336951 GCF_040412425.1 Macrobrachium rosenbergii | reverse complement strand
GGAAGAAGAGAGAACGAGAAATGTGGAATAGGGAGAGAGTTAGGAAAGGAAGGAGAGAGAGAGCTGAGCGAATGGGAAGAGAATGAAAAAGACGTAGGGGAAAGAAAAAGGGAGAAAGATGATATTTCCATGGCGCAGGAAAGGAGGGAAAGAGATAGAGAGAGACGTAGATGTAAAAGAATTTGAACGAAAAGAAAGATATCGAAAATAATAAGATTCATATAGAGTGGAAACAAAAGGAGAAAGAGGAGAGAGAAGTGAAATAGAGAAAAGGGGAAAACTGAGAGAGAGAGAGAGAGAGAGAGAGGAGAGAGAGAGAGAGAGAGAGAGAGAGAGAGAGAGAATCCGTTCGCTTTCGCGTTCAAACTTTCCCTTATAAATCTGTTTTTCCTATAATGACGGTCCGTCTTCTTAAATGGCAAAACGAGGGTGGTCGTGAAATGATATATTTTTTTTTCTAGCTCTTATTCCCTTGGGATGGCAGGACGAAAGGGAGACGCGGTGAATCTTTGGCAACGTTAAATACCCTTTGCAAAGGGAAACAACTTAATGTTTATTAATACATATATATATATATATATATATATATATATATATATATATATATATATATATTGTCACGAGGTGATCAAGTGCCTGGTTATTACACAAATATTACGACCAAAAAAGTTACCTCACTTCAGCTAGACACTTGAAACCTCATAAATAAAATATTAAGACTGAATACTCTAAAGGTACAGTGATCCCTTAAAACTTTCTTAACACTTGAAAATTTAATCTATATTTATCAAGTTGAGGGTGAGGTAACAACTAACAAGCTATAAACAGACTAGTGGAAAATGGGCATCACTTCAGCAAACACTATAACTGTTTCCCTGGTTCTATTTCACTTTGTTAAAGGAGAACTAGACAGATATATCACTTACCTTGTACACATTCATTAATTTCTCTAATCACTGTTGGTCAAAATGAAACACTGTGCTTTTAAAACTTTAAATAGATAAATTTGTTTCTAAGTTCAAAAGTTATAGTAGAGTTTACAATCTCAAAAAGATTCACTATTACTTGACAACAGTGTAAGATTTACGTATTTCTTAACCAAAATTAGGTAACAAAACTTTAATTTATCATGAAACCACTTTAATCAAGTAAAATTCAAACCATTAACTTTCACTCAAGTTTTAAATATATACCTGATTAATTAAACCCAACACAAGTGTTCACTAAAATATTACTGACTGCAGTCCACATAAGTATCCACTAACAAAATGCTAAGTATTCACCAACACAAAACTTTGGAAAACACTGTGTAATTATAAAATTAGAGTAATATGATAACACAGACATATAAGAATGAAATATGCAAAAATGGAAATATACTAACAGCAATTTCACTAGGACAAAAATATTTTTAAAGATTATATCAATCTTTCAAAAGATTACCTTCGCTTAAAAAAAAAAAAAGAGCTAAACTCACGTCTTTCTAAAACTTCCTCAAAGACAACACTGCCAAGTCACAATTATATGCAACTAAGTAAAATATAGTTAGCAGCAAGACACATTAGAACTCACTATAAGAGATATTATCCACCTCTTATCAAAATAATAATTCTCTATCACAATAGCAGTACAAAATATATCAAGTAAGAATCTTACCTTCTTCAACAGAAAATAGTAAAACACATTTTTTTCACAATGCTTGCACAATATAAATACCTTAGATCACTCTTACAAAATGTGTGCACTTCGTGGGTGAATTTGAAAAAACTTATGTTTTTGTGGAAGGAAGATAACCAACTTTATATATCCTTAGACACAATGCTGAACCAGTGAGAGAGAGAGAGAGAGAGAGAGAGAGAGAGAGAGAGAGAGAGAGAGAGAGAGAGAGAGACAACTGCTATCTTTGAATTCCCCAAGGGAACTCCTATATATGGTGGCTCCTAAAGGGTTACTAACTAGTCCCTTCAGTCTTTGAATAACGGATTTCTCCTTCCACCTCTCAGTATACATGATACATAAAGTATACATACATTATACATACAGGTATACATGTATGGTATACATACAATATACAAAAGCTCAGAAGAAAACATTCCAGGGCTCTTATCTCAAGATTGACAGCATCCTGCTTTGGACTGGACACTTGTGTACATAGAAAGTTATTTTTCAAGCGACTTGTGACCCAGGGAAAAAACCCCTGTCATCGTGTCAACTTCATCTCTCTCACTTCCTTACCCTTTCTACTCAGATTGTGGAAAACATAATAGGCATAGATAAAAAATAATAACTATGGAACAGACACACATGATAAACATATAATAAAGCATTCTGGCCGAGGCCTGTCAACTCATGTCAAAGATAAGCAAAGTGGCCCTCTGAACACGACTTCCCCCAAACAGTTGTGTCAATACAGGATGTGGCTAAGTGATAAGAATCCTAACCTTTCTCTCTACTCGGTATGTTACGAATTCAATTTCATAACACTCAGTAATCATTTTAA
>NC_089793.1:40321951-40329451 GCF_040412425.1 Macrobrachium rosenbergii | reverse complement strand
GTATCACATATCGCTTTTGCAAAAAAAAAAAAAAAAAAATACAGTCATAAATCGCTATAAATTACTGAAACTTATTAGGTCCATTTGCAAAACTTTTCCCACGGATCACAAAGGCCGGAGAGTTTCGGTGATACGTCAAATGAACGTCATGTTTTATGCTCCATGGATTTGCGCTCCGGCCTCCGCCGATGGAGTTTGTTTGATTTTTGGACTCATTGGCTTTTAAAATGTATTCGCTGCTCTCGGTGAAAGGGTATGGTTTTACCTCGCTTTGTCTGTCTGTATATCTGTCTGTGTGTGTGGTTATTCCATGTGTTATTCATTTTCGCTTCACTCTGTCTGTGTCTGGTAGTCTGATTACGCAATACTACAGGTTAGAGCAGAATATCGTAAGAATCTCTACGGAAGTTTTTTTCAGTCAATTCATATATATATATATATATATATATATATATATATATATATATATATATATATATATATATATATATATATATATATGTATATATATATATATGTATATATATATATATATATATATATATATATATATATATATATATATATATATATATAAAGTTAGTTAAGTATATCTTATTTAATAGACCACTGAGCTGATTAACAGCCTCCTAGGGCTAAGGGATTAGATTTACTTTACGTAAGAACCAATTGTTACCTAGCAACAATATATATATATATATATATATATATATATATTTCTAATGATCTCTTCTTTCTGTATTTCCTATTAACTCTGTTACTTCTGCACATGAACACCATATTTTTGGATGCTTGAATTTAAAGTCAATGGCCCCTGTGCACTTGTTCCATATGAACAGATTTCATCGTTTGTATAACAATTATGTATATATACTGTATATGTGTGTGTGTCACACATTACCACACGTGAAACAATAAGAGACTGGGCGTAGGTCCTGACCGGTTTCGACTTTATTTCGAAGCCAGTGACGTCAGTGGCTTGGAAATAAAGTCGAAACCAGTCAGGAGCTACACCCAGTCTATTTTTTCACCTGTGGTGATATGTGATAAACGAGTCACGTGTTAATGGTTGTGTGATTATTATAATATATATGTATGTATGTATGTATATATATATATATATATATATATATATATATATATATATATATATATATATATATATATATATATATAATATGTATGTATGTATGACTGAATCACGAAAATGTGGGACGTGATGAATATATAAATAAAGACAAAATCCACGGAGGAAAGAAAAACAACGGAGTGCTGCGAGGCCTTTCGACTTGTCGGCCTTTACTTAGCAGACTGAAGTAATATAAAAATAAGTTTACAAAGAAAGCTCATATAAACGACAGATGGGGATTACAAAGGAAAAAATGTACCTGGAATCCAACATAATTGAAGAATTAGTAGACCTGCCAAAACAGGGTTAAATATTCAAGAGGTTTTACAAATGTTAGGATCAACCGCTCAGAAGCAGGGACAGGACAATTAAAAGATTATACAAGGAGGTGACTGACCACCAAAAAATGCTATAAAAGTACAACTCAATAATTTTTTTTTTTTGTAAACAATAACAATTTTTGCAAGATGAACATTTTTACAAATAAAAATTTTATCAAACATACGAATACATAGAAAATATATATAAGGTAACTAATTTGTAATTAAGTCAGTGATTTTATCTTTTAGGTCATTCTTAGGTCAATTTCTACATTTGTCTTATCTTTATTGCGACGTTTCGTAATATTACCTTTTATTACATCTTCTGGGAACCTGTCAATAAACATGATAAAATTGTTTTAATCTTAAATTTGTTAAAAATAAAGTTAGTAAAAAGACTAAAATTTACGATTACAAAAATATATTTAAGAGCTAAGACCGCCAACCAACCTTCAGTTCAGGGAGAGGAAGACTGAATGATAAGAGAGAAAGCAGAAGGAGAAACGTATCTAAGATACAATATGGATCGAAGAGGTTTGGGTATTCAACTGAGGAACTAGCTGCTTAATGAGCAACGACTCTAGAATGGGTAGTTCGTGAGGGTTTTGCGTTTGCCCTACGATGCAGAAATCGTCTCTCTCGATATGGGTTTTGCAGACTTTTGCATGATTCTTGATATTTGAATGCTCAGGGTTGGAGAGCCTACCTCCCGTGCGAAAACTTATTCCACGATGAGAATCGATTCTGACCCTCAGTAACCTCTTCGTAGATCCCACATAAGTCCCAGAGTTAAACTTTGGGCAAGTATATTTATACACTATAATAAAGGTCAAGAAGGGACTTAACCGATCTTTATACTTAAAGAAAGACCCAATGGTTAAGGGATTTTTCGGCATTAGTTTAATACTGACTACACTATGCTGATTTTGTATGATCTGGATAAACCTTTTTCTGGAGGAGTGATTTTGTATGATCTGGATAAACCTTTTTCTGGAGGAGTGATTTTGTATGATCTGGATAAACCTTTTTCTGGAGGAGTGATTTTGTATGATCTGGATAAACCTTTTTCTGGAGGAGCCATCATGTAAAAATGGAAACTTAGCATAAATGACTAACTTTGGTACCGTGATAAATGTTTTAGTATCGCTGTAAAACTGATTATTAAGAAAACTACGAAGCATCTTATAAAAAAGTTTTTGAGGGAAGCAATTATTCTTAAAATATTCCAAAAGGTAATTTATTTGCTGACTGAAGGAATGCCAATTTGATCTAATAAAAAATGCCTTCAAAAACTTTTTTATAAGATGCTTCGTGGTTTTCTTAAAGAGTGGACAGTCGCGCGAGTCCTTATGGGAAAATTGTAACTGCGGGACAGATGGCGCCATCCGACGGTGAGCACATAAACTGTGATAGCATTTGTTTGTGCTGGCATACACTACACTAATGTTTAAGACGAATGTTAGCACTTTTTTGGGTTGTAACCCTACCTTCTGATCTTTTATTATTATTTATATAGCAATGCATTAATCTGGACTGATTATTTAAATATTCTATTGGAAAAAATGAGTAAATACAAACAGCTTATTCTCTCTTTATCTACTAGTGCTAAACAGGTTTCATTCAAAAGGTTGAAAATTATGGATGAAAGGAAATATATAAATAAACAAATAAAGAAATAAATAAATAAATTAAATAATTAATTAATTTATAAGATATATCAGGTCAAACTATAAACAAGTAAACTCCTCCGTTGTAAATTGATATCTTTATTTTATCATACTGAAATTGATATCTTTATTTTATCATACTGAAATTGATATCTTTGTTTTATCATACTGAAATTAATATCTGTATTTTATTACATTACATTTTTAGGTTCTTTAAGGTTTTTTCAACATTACACAGTCACATACCAGATGGTAATAAAAATTTTTTTCAAACGTTTTTCTGCGACTGTTGACAAATACAAATATGTTTCTAACCATATTATTCAGAAATCAAATAGAAAACAGGAATATTATCACTGGGAAAGCCAGAAAAATGAGGATACAAACACCATCGTAACTTAAGACATCGCAAGTATGTTTAGTACATGTGGGCTTTACACTGCAAGTATACATTTTCAGTATTACAAATGACTGAACTTCATGAGTTTTCGGTTCTTTCGACCTGCACCTGAAAGACTTTTGTTTGCATCTTTTAGAGTGTGATGAAGGTGGATGCGTATAAAGAGGATGACAGTGAAGAACCTGCAGTTGCACACAGAACAAGCTAAAAACTTTCCCTGCATCTTCTCCTCCAAGCTCGTCACAAGCCTGTAGTGAACTCGCTTACGTAGTAGATGTCAGAAACCATCTTCCTATACTCGTTTTCCATCTGAGTAATCATGTCGTAATGGACTGTACTTGGCACAATTAGCTCCTCTCTTACTGTGTTACCATAAGTCTTCTTGGAAAGGGGAAACAGAGCAGGGTTGTGTGGATCGCGAGTACTTGGAAGCTTTGTCCTGCATTCTCTACAAGCCTTGTGACGAATCTTACGCACAATGAAACCTGTGATATATGCTAATACATTGCATTCTTCGAGTGGTAGGTCTCCCCCAGGGAGGGTCATTACTGACTGTACTGATGCAGGAATTGGCAGAAAGAATATGTGACTTTCACTGCAGATTCTGCAAAACCTGAAGCCCCTATATTGTTCAGAGTTACCAAGAAGGTATCAATGTCTTTTTGGCAGTTAGCACCAGCACTTGGAGCCATAATAGCATCCAGCATGACGTGGCGGAATGCACTCCTGAACTGACATGCATCTGGATTGTTCCTGTGCCCACCTTTCCCCCGAATTATTGACAATAAATTCTCCAAACAATCTTGATTGACTCTGTTGGTTAACAGGTAAGACAGCTTGTACTTTAAATGTAACTCATCCCACAACAGTATCAGACCTTTGATTGCCTCTGCCATCCAGAGAGGCAAGGCAGCTTTCGTGGACCAAGTGATTTGATACCATCCAATCATGTGAGGCAGTTAACTAGAAATTCCTTGTGACCTGATTGCAGACTCATGGCATGTCACATTTTTACATTACTAGTAAGAGTTCCATTATTGAAACGGTTGAACATTTGGTCCATCTTCTCAACAAAGTCTGTGTACTCTTAATCAACACAATACATTCCTCATCATGAGCATTTGACAGTTTGTGAAAGGGTGTCATGTCAACCAAATTAATTAATTAAATATATAATAATTAAATAATTTAAGCAAAGTTTTATTTAGCACATTCTCCTTATACCACACTACACCACCAGTGCTCAATTTTTACAGGAAAGTTTGTGTGACAACAGGAGCAGAGGAATAATGTAACAATGCAAGAAAGAAGACAACGAAAGAAGAGACAAGAAAGAAGAATCAAGAAAGAAGAAATCTAAGCGATTGTGACTCAAGAGTTTCCGGGGAAACCCAATTAAACAAACACACACTGCTATATGAAATAGCTTGAGCAGTAAGAGAATGCCTGATTCGCTACAAAAACACTCGGTAACCACTGTAGTGTCAAGACAAAACATGGTGAATGAAACAACCAAAGCAGAGTTTAGAGTACAGTATACTCTCTGGTCAAAAGAACAACGAGAGAATAACCATCAACAAATCTCATAATTTCGTAAGTGTGAACTTAGTTTTGACAAAATGTAACTGAAACCATATCAGTCACCTTTCCTTGTCTTTTGGGAATCGAAAAAATGATAATTCAGGCCTTTTCTTTCTGGAATTACGGCAATTAACTGCAGCACAGAACTGCGTCCCTGTCATGTTGTTGACATCTTCCAACTCCAATTAAGCACCCGCCGGTAGAGGCACCACCGTCGCCCGCAGTTACAAAGGGGAGGCACGAGTGTCCTCTCTTTACTTCTCTATACTCGTTGGTGATATTGCAATTAGGAATTGACGAGTAGGTTAGCCTTAATTGTGAATTGTCATTCCAGGTCACGTGAGCTGACTGGTAATTTAGTTTACCACTAATAGAATTCCTAACTTGACCCCTTAATTGTGGTTGATCTCTAGGCGGTCATTACAGCAGTATTCGTCGTACAGAAAACTCGATTGCGCCGAAGAAACTTCGGCGTATTTTTATTTGTTTGCTGATGTTGGTAGGAAATTTATATATTCTTGCAGTTACAACAAATGAGGTCATGATGTTCCCTTCACGGCTTAGGAATGTAAAATGTGTTAGGAATGTAAAATAAAAATCAAATATGACGCAACGAAGAGTTGCCTATTGTTTTCTTTAGGAGAACAAGAATAAGTTTTTCCTGTTACTCATAACTTTACAGTGCGGTCTGTAGTTTGGTGTCCAGATTTCCAACAGATTTTATCAGTTGTACTTGACAGCGCGGCATTTATTTCTTTGGTACAAATATTGTCTTAGAGATTCTCTTTGGGAATTCTGCACTAAGCTGCGAGGCCCACATCAAAAATTACGAGTTCTTAAAACAGTTAAGACTTCAAGTTCACAGTTAGCTGGTCCGCTGGTATAGTGATTAGTGTTGTGGCATGCCACTCAGATGTCACAGGTTCGCGTCTCTCCTAGGCCGGTGAAAAATCACTGGCTATTTATCACGATCACTTACTGCTGCAGTGTGGGGTCTGCGGTGGGAGGTTGAAACCAGTATTCTTTGGAAGCTTGAATTTCAAGTCAATGACCCCTGTGTGCTTGTACCATGTGAATAGGTTTCATCTACTGAAACAATAATAATAATAATAATAATAATAATAATAATAATAATAATAATAATAATAAAATAATAATAAAAGGAGTGCCTCTCGTTCTCTCATGTTTGGAAATCCGTGATTAGGTTTTCCTCAGTTCTGTGATCTCTATTTACAAATGAGACATTCATTGACGTAACAGAGTGATCACTGCTCTCTCTCTCTCTCTCTCTCTCTCTCTCTCTCTCTCTCTCTCTCAGAGTTCGATTTTTGTACCAGATGAAGAGGGATGATGTGGGCGCGTTGCGCAAAAATCCAGTATGCCTGTATTGGCCGACGCTAGAATTAGGTACTTAGTTGTTAGTAGACTTTTGTTGTTGCGCAGTAGTGCTGAGAGAGAAGGGCAAGAATAAAAAAAAAAACTGACAGATGTCAGCATTCACTGTTCCATCAAAATTTATACAACGGGAGGCCTCTAAAGTAATACGACTCCACTGAAGTAAAATCATTCATAGGATTTTCATAAGATATAATAGTCTCTCTCTCTCTCTCTCTCTCTCTCTCTCTCTCTCTCTCTCTCTCTCTCTCTCTCTCTGGTGTGAGGAAAAGCCCATAGTGTGTTGGCTTATTAGTTTTCTGTCCTCCTCAGATCTTAAATTATTGAGGTTGAGGGCTGCAAATTGGTATGATGATCATCCACCCTCCAGTCATCAAACATACCAAATAGCAGCCCTCTAGCCTCAGTAGTTTTTATTTTATTTAAGGTTAAAGTTATACATGATCGAGCTTCTGGCGCCGCTATTAGGCCAACAAACCAGGCCACCACCGGGCTGTGGCTGGAAGTTTCATGGGCCGCGGCTGAGCGTTTTGTGCCGTGGCTGGGAGTTTCATGGAGCATTATACACTGTACAGAAAACTCGATTGCGCCGAAGAAACTTCGACGGATTATTTACTTGTTTACCGCATTTCCGCGTCTGCTTTCTCAAGAAAGACATCCAGTAAGTTTAGGTTATATATTGCACTTAAACTGATATTTATGCATCTATAAACACTGACTGACAAAAAAGTACACAGATATTCATTTCACTTTGAAACACCCTGTATCTAATCATATGCTGTCCTTAATCATATTACTAACTTTATTTGTTAATCAGGTTCCCTGTACCTCTCGTTTTTCTGTATCCGTCAGATTATGTCGTAGACTGTTCTTATCGCTTATGCAGACCATTCTGTTCACTGAGTGTGAAAGCTGATAATATTCTCTCTCTCTCTCTCTCTCTCTCTCTCTCTCTCTCTCTCTCTCTCTCTCTCTCTCTCTCTCTCTCTCTCATGATTGCTGTCTGCT
>NC_089793.1:40291951-40319451 GCF_040412425.1 Macrobrachium rosenbergii | reverse complement strand
ACGTAGCTACATTACGTAAAACTACGGCTCATGATAATCGATCTTTGTTCCTGAACCAAACTTTGTTCCCGAACTAAAAAGTGTAGTTATTGCGCCGAACGCAGCGTTTAATGGCTCGTGCCATGCAATTCAGGAGGGATTAATAAGCCGCACTTAAACACTTTTACGCGGATAGATTTTCGTGGGAACGCTCGCGGTGATTAACTCCCGACCTTTTTCGAAGCTACAGTGATGTATTACAGCTTCGATATTTATAGCGTGGGGTTATTTTATGCTCATGTTCTTCCTCTTCACCAGATTTCGAACTTCAAGAATTTTGGTTTATTTTTTTCTTTATAGGATACGCAGGAAGCGAAAGTTTTAAGCGTCGTCTACGTCACTACTAAAATTTCATGTGCCCCCTGCCCGCCACCAATAGGCACAAATTTTAAATTGCGGTTTTGCCAAACTACTGAATCAATTGCCCTTGTTGATATATGCATATATATATATATATATATATTATATATATATATATATATATATATATATATATATATATATATATATATATATATATATATATATATATATATATATATATATATATATATATTCACAGAGTTCATCTGGATTAGGTAATTTTTATTAATCGGTTACTTTAATTATTATTTTATTGATTGTCTCATGCCCAAAATAAGATATGTATTCTCCCTAAACGTTTGGAATTTCATAAGTGTTTTTCTGATTTCGATTCATGTTTTAATCTTCCAATATACTTCCTTTCGCACCTCGTACTAAGCGTACCATATATTTCATAATTACCCATATTAAAGTTTACTTATTGACCATAGGCTGATTCAAATCCATTCTTATTTCGAATACTGTTTCAGGGCGTTGACAGATTGTTCCCTGAGAATATATATTACGAGCTTCAGAATTCGCTCCCTGCGTTTTAGTTTTATGTAAAAGAAAACTATTGAGATGGCTTTGTCTGTCCGTCCGCACTTTTTCTGTCCGCCCTCAGATCTTAAAAACTACTGAGGCTAGAGTGCTGCAAATTTGTATGTTGATCACCCACCCTCCAATCATCAAACATACCAGTAGCCTCAGTAATTTCTATTTTATTTAAGGTTAAAGTTAGCCATGATCGTGCGTCTGGCACAGCAACAACACAGGCCACCACGGCCTGCTAAGAGTTTCACGGGCCGTGGCTGAGAGTTTCGTACAATATTATACGCTGTACTGAAAACTCGATTGCGCCGAAGAAACATCGGAGCATTTTGTACTTGTTTTTTTCATGGTCTCAATAATTCTCTCACGAGAATCGGCCAGCCCTTCACTCTCTGTTAACCCAATTCTTTATCCTTTTTTGTTTTGTCTTTTCCTTCATTCGGTTCTTGTAATTGTTTGTAATTGGTTAACGTTCCAATAAAATCCCCTGTGCCTCAGTTAAAGTAAACAGTGAATTAAGTATCAAGTAGTTAGTAGTCTATGAAGGGTCTCTGTAAGTGTGGATGAGGGTACGGGAAGGATAGCGACTTCTGAAGTCACCGTTTGTACGGGGAAAGGACATACATCATATATATATATATATATATATATATATATATATATATATATATATATATATATATATATATATATATATATATATATATATATATATAAATGTCTATATATACATATATATATGCATATATATATGTATATATATATATAATAATATATATAAATGTATATTTATACACATATAAATATACGTATATAGATAGATAGATAGATAGATATTGTTAAAGAGTATCGTATAATGTAAGCTAATGTGATGATAGACAGGATAAAGTAATGTTAGAAAAAAGTGAAAACGAAAAACTGCCTCCAATTCTAGATTACCTTAGAAAACTCACCTCAACCCTTTAAATCATCTACAAAAGCTTTCTGAAGCAATATAATCAGTGAGTTCCTCTGACTCTCCTAGCGAATTTATAATGTCGTTTCCCGTGTGAAGCCATCTGGTTTTTGGTGGACTGAGAGAAAGGTTTTGCGCCTAAGCCTTAGTTATAGACGTAAAGTAACCTGAACATTGAGTCTGATCCCCTGTCAATGCACATCACGCGCGGTGCACTGTAGGCATTACTTAAGGTTCTTTGCAGCGTTCCTTAGGCCCCTAGCTGCAGCCCCTTTCATTCCTTTTACTGTACCTGCTTTCATATTCTTCCTTCCCTCTTACTTTCCAACCTCTTCTAACAAGTGATTCATTGTGCAACTGGGAGGTTTCCTCCTGTTACACCTTTGTAATATTTTACTCAATTTTCCTCTCAGTGCTGAATGACATCATAGGTCCCAGCGCTTGGCCTTTGGCCTAAATTGTAAATTCTATTCTATTGAGTTTAATCAGAGTTTAGATGGGCGACCGAAAATGAAAGCCAGTAGTCACTGCTATGTCATCTCCGGTGATCATCTGTGGGGTTATGGACATGGGGCTAGCAACCTCACTTCAAACTCAGAAACTTTGAAGGACTTTCTGGGATTAGTGTATCGGGGGATAGAGTAGAGTGGAGTCGTGGTGGAGTCGTGAGAAATGAATAGATGAATATAATTATGGAATATGTAAATAAATGGACTGATAGATATACAAATATATGGATATGTATATAACAGTCTATGAATGTTCTCAAGACGAATTTAAATAGTAAATGATTAATTACCATAAATATATTACTTATGAGCAGAACTCCCCATGAATAGCGGCACACAACGCAACCGAAAAGGAGGACCTTATATGGAGAAGTTATATATATATTTTTATTTTATACTGTTAAATATTCTATTTCTATTTGCATTCATTCCAGCTAATTTTCCTTTGCCATTCTCTTTTATCGTTAACAGGCTCGAAAGGGCACGCGGGAGCCCCATTGCCGTTTGCATAATGTCTGCGCAAAGTATCATATGTTCGTGTTTTTATTTTTTTTTATTTTTTTATTTTCTCGAGGGCATGGACGTACTACATTTCAGTTAATACACTTTAGGAGTCTTCTCTTGGGAGCGAGATGGGTATGCATTTACCGAAAAGTGGGACATCTTTTCATTCTCAAAGTTCTTGTAAGCAGGGTCATTTTTGTGGGTCCTAAGAGTCAGTAAAAGTTGAATGCAGTGAAAGGAAGTAATTACTACAATGTATAGACAGTTATTGGCAGATGCCAAAAGTCGATGCTGCAGGAAACACCTTCGAACAATACCTAATGTATTAGTTTCTTCTTTGTTTCTTTAATTATATGATTAATTCTTTTCAGAGAAGTCATTGCTAGCATTTCCATTAAACTTGGTAAGTGAAGTTCCAAATGCATCCAGCTTAATCCTGACCATTATACAACTTCCAGTTTCATTCAGATATAAATAGAACTTCCGGGAACTCGAAAATCAAGAATTTATTCATTTATTCATTCATTCAGTAACTCCAATGCTATTTAGATTTGCACCCGACCTCTAAAGTCTGTGGGAACTTTTTGTAACGATTTTCCTTCGTCTTCCAGCTTCTTTTTGCTGAAATATTAAACTCTGAATACTGCTCTCAGTTGTTTTGTCTCTTAAGGCCTCATTTTACTATGACCATGGCGAGTGGTATATATATAATAACTGTTGTCACTGATGTGTCCAAATGAAGTGCTTATTTTGCTTTTTTTAGTTTTCTGTAAAAGAAAACTATTGTGCCGGCTTTGTCTGTCCGTCCGCACATTTTCTGTCCGCCCTGAGATCTTAAAAACTACTGAGGCTAGAGGGCTGCAAATTGGTATGTTGATCATCCACCCTCCAGTCATCAAACATGCCAAATTGCATCCCACCAGCCTCATTAGCTTTTATTTTATTTAAGGTTAAAGTTAGCCTTAACCGTTCGTCTGGCAACGATATAGGACAGGCCACCACCGGGCCGTGGCTCATAGAGCATTATACCGAGACCACCGAAAGATAGATCTATTTTCGGTGACCTTGATCATACGCTGTACAGAAAACTCGATTGCGCCGAAGAAACTTCGGCACATTTTTTACTTGTTTACATGCTATTCTAAAAATTATTATCGGTTGTTTATAGACTCACCTGACCAGAAAAAATAAATCGTATAGTGTCTATTACGAAAACTATGACAAAAGACAATATCTTATAATTAAAACTTGTTGCAACTTGTTGCAGCTATTGTGCTTTCACCTGCATGAAAGAAGTGTCATGCTCAGGAAAATCTGAAGACTTTATTAACTTAATTAGTACAAGAAGCCAAGCAACAAAGACAGATAAAAGGTATAAGATAAATTAGTACCTTCTTATGAATTAAACGTTCATGAATTTGTCCTCCTGCGTGACGAAAATTCCTTCTCTCAAAGGCTGAAATATCATAAAACCGGAGGATATTACGTTTAAAGGCAAAGACATTTATACATGTTTGTATATATTTTTAACAATTATTGAAAGCATCAATAATTCAATCGCAAGAAAATAAACTTATCAGCATCCACTGCTCTCCAAGAACACTTAAAACCGTATCTCTTCCGCTAATATTGCCATTCATAACCTTTGTCGTTGTGACGCCAGTTTGCGGCCAAAAATGAATCAATGTGGCGTTATAACGCGTTAAGAATTGACGAACGTAAACTTTGACACGGCATGAATAAAGCCAAGTCGTGATAAAACGTGCCCAATCTCTCTTTTATGACAGGGATATCCCTCTTCATTCAGGTGCATTATGCCCACTTAACGACCCGGGCGTTTTGAAACGAAACCCAGGTAATGACAGAGATTGGCGCCATAAATAAGAGCGGAACTGGGGCTGACGCTGTGTCGACCATCACGCGAAGACACTACTCGGCTGGAACAGCGCGTGAAATGTCTTCATATCATGGAGGCTTGGAGTCGCTGTCTTTCTTTCTACCTATCACTTAGTAAGAGCAGTTTTCTTTCAAATGGAAAATATTAGAAGCCTTCATATTATGCTGAAGTAAGGTCTTCTTGATACTTGAAGTAAAAGCCGTTCTCTGTCAAATAGAAAATAATAGAAGCCTTCATTTTATATTGAAATAAAGCCTTTTTGACACTTGAACGTAGTTGTGTCTGTGATCATTATTACTACTGTGTAAGTGTAGCTCCGCTATTCAGTCTGTGAGTAAAATAGTAAGTGAATGGCTTCTTCGAGCGCCACTGCTTATGATTTGCGCAAAATATAGGTCGTTTCAGCAGAATCGAATGGTTGTTATTGTCACTCTTCCTGACATACGACCAACAGACTGCAGTCGCATGTATATTCTTTCGTGTCACATTAATAAGTTGAACTTGGGGAGAGTAAAATGACAGTCTGTCACTCATAAGGTTCAACCGTTTTAGCCGAAGCAGAAGTCATTTAGTCAATCAAGTTTTCGCTTACCAAAAAGTTTACTGCCCTAACAGCCTGCCAGTCAGTCTGTCATTCTTTAACCAAGAGTACAGTATGTATCCAGCCAGGCAATAACTGTAACTAAGCAAATGTAGGCTGTGAAATTATTCAGACAAATTTTGCGCAATAATTAATGAAGTTATTTAGCCACCTTTTCAAAGTCTTATACAAAATCATTCATTCATATTATGTACATTCATATATGAAATCAGTAATTCATTCGCTTGAAAACAGTGGCTAGTCAGTGAGCCACTGTGAGTGTGTGTACACTGCACATAAACATACAAATTATGTGCGCGCTTTAATACGAGCACGGTTTGTAGCACAGTATATGCATCTATATACCTTATAGAAACAAAAGGAGATACAAAAATGTGAAGTACCGTACAAAGAGTTTCTCAGTATCCTCATCAAAACCATTGTAAAAATTAATGTAAAAATTAATACAAAATATACAGATAGACGAGTTACAATATTTAATGTAACTTTATCATGTTATTTAGCTGTAAGCAAAATAGAAAATAAAATTATTTATGGACTGTCTACTTATCATTATTATTATGAATGTACCTGTCCTGTAAAAAAATTTGGCAATAGTGAAACAGTTTTGAAATTTCCATCGTTCTTGTATCACATACTTTATGTTTCTTTTAATATTGTTGTTCAAGGTTTTGTGATAGCTCAACCGCGAGTTTACTGCCGTTAAACTGTTACACACACAAAAAATTAACACGTGGGTAAATATTGTCTTTTCTTTATCATTGTTACTTATATGTGCATAAATTCATGTAAAGTCATTGAGAATACTGTGACCTTCCAAAGCAAACTTCCCCAAAATAACAGAAGGAAGTTGCGTGAAATTAAAAACCTTAATAGTTGTGAGACGTTTCCTTTCATCGCGAAGCGTTAATTATTACACTTGAGGAAATATGTCATTGCTGAGGCACCGAGCCCTGAAAGTGCATTTCCCCACTAATTACAAAATTAAGTAATCTTTTTTTCCCCCTTTTTTTCTGTGACCGTAACCTCGCTGCGTTTCGAACTAAACTTTTCTTTTTCACTTTGACTTTTGGCGGCAATTTTCTGAACATGAAATTTGCTTTTTTTTTACCATCTCTTTTTTAACTTCAAATATGTTCATTCATTTCGAACAGCGTCTCTTCTTGATGTTTTGTTATTTGGAGATCTCGAAGTTCAAACTTTGAACTTAGGTCCCACGATCACCCTGAGAAGGGTCGAAGGTTCCCCGTCATATCGAACTTGACAAAGAGGAACGTGGCATGTTACAAGTTGCGCTACTTAGAGGGTAACTGTTAACCTCCTCGAGGAGCCTGACATAGGGGGAAAGCCATAACAAGGCTTAAACCCACTATGAGGTCCTTGTGTATCCAAAGCTTCTCAAATACCCCTCTGGAGTCTGTTGGCATATACGCGCATATGTGACCGTCCCTTTAGATGAGATGAGATTGTCAGGTATTGACGTGACACCCGCCTTTCGGAAGGCATGAGTATTCATTGGCTGCCATGCCACCATCTCTAAAAAGAAAAAATAAGGAAGCTGCTATTTTTTAGACGTGATAACACATCTACAGAAGACTCAAGGTTATTCGGGGCAGTGATGAAGCCCCATCAGAAGGCATTAGATTGTCATGGAATAGAGAGCTGACAGCCTTTCAGAGGGTACGTAGTTAGGGATAGGAATGCTTACACCCATTCCTAGGGCAAGAGGCTATTTGGGATAGGAATGCTTGTAACCCCTCAGAGGGCATGTGGTGTTCGGGAATAGGAATGGTGAAACCCTTTTAGAGAACATGGGGCTAGCAGGGAAAGGAATTATCTGTTTTCAGATGTCATGTGGTCTCCAGGGATAGGAATACTGACCACCCCTCATGAGGCTCGTGGTTTTCAAGGCTAGGAATGGTGGTGTCCATTCAGAGGGCGTTAGGCTGTCAGGGATAGGAATGCTGATAAGCCTTTCAGAGGGCATGTGGTTTTCAAGGAGAGGAATGCTGGTGGCCCTTTAGAGGACATAAGGCTGTCAGGGGTAGAAATTATGACACCCTTTCAAAAGGCACGTTATTTCCAGGAATAGGAATGCTGGCGTAATCGTAATGCATTTGGCTGGCAGTCTTGGAAAAGCAGAGACTCCTTATGAAGGCATGGGGTTGTCAAGGGTAAGGCAAGAGTTCTGACATCCCTTCGGAATATCTGAGGCTATTGCGGATAATCCTTACACGCCTTAAGTCAAGTGTACCTTAGTTTAACCAGACCACTGAGCTGATTAACGGCTCTCCTAGGGCTGGCCCGAAGGATGAACTTATTTTACGTGGCTAAAACCAATTGGTTATCTAGCAACGGGACCACCATTCATATTGTGGAATCCGAACCATATTATACCGAGAAATGAATTTCTATCGCCAAAAATAAATTCGTCTAATTCTTCATTGGCCGGCCGGAGACTCTAACGCGGGCCCAGCAGAGTGCAACCGAGAACTATACCGACCCGTCCAACGAGGAACTTTAAGAGGCATGCGGTTGTCAGGAGCTGGAATGTTAACCCCTTGGAATCTGTCGATGGCAAGAAAGTTAAGACATAGCTTGAAGACTTAATAACAAACGTTTGTTGCCGTAGACAGTAATCACACTGCTTAAATGAACAGGAAGCTTCAAGTATGTATGGTCTTGCCGTCTCATTAGCCGCTTCTCGTGGTAGGAATACACCTTTATGGATTTTTGGTAACTAGGGACTTTATTTTAATTAAATTATTAAGGGAGATTTCTTTTTTTGCTCTTAACATATTCTTTATTTTTTTGTCACTTATCATCGTTAAATTATTTTTCAACTTTGAATATTTCTTTTTAAATATCTTCTTCCTGTGACTAGTTTTTTTTTTTTTATCAGGTTTCTAATACTGATTTCTTTCATTTTCCTTATTTCGCTTTCATTAAGCAATTACCTTTTTGAAATAAATCGTACTCTCTTAATTGTTTTTGAGTCACTTCCTTTCTTTCAACAACTGACATTTGAAGCTAATTTTTTTTGTCTCTCTCTCATGAAGAATGTCTGTCATTTAATAGCGCTTTTCGGTATGTTTGTCTTTTTCGAGGTGATTCAATTATTTTGAGCAGCTTTTTCTAACCTTCTGTCCTTTTAAGAAATTTATGGAAACATTTTTACCTGAGGTCTTTTTCGTTTCTATATTTGGTTTGTCTATGAGCTTTTTGCCTTTTTTTAAAAGCCTTAGCTCTGTTTTATATAAAAACTTCCTTAGTTATTTTACAAAAATGCTTTCCGTGATTATTTCCATTTGAATAGAATTGTCTTTTCTGCAGACATATCTAAACATAGAGGCCCAAAGGATCTCAGCGACTTTGTAACAACGACAGCGATTCACAGACCTAAAATTTACTCTTCCCACGAACGTTAGAGGAAAACTAAGAGTTTGCTCTTGCTTGGGCGAAAATAATGAATTTTGGACAAGAAGGAATAAATTAACATTATTGCCTGAGAGCAACTGCAGGTTTAACAACAAAAGAATAGAAAAGAACTTTTGCCGTTAAGAGAGCGTGACGTGCGTAGAGAATTTATTCTCGCTAAAGCACTCATTCATAACTGTAATATCTATTAAATAAAGTGGTGTTTTTTTTTTAGGAAGTTGGGGATTATATATAATAACTTCTTGCTGTGATACCTGAGAATTAAGCACCCGGATTTTATGGAGGTTTTGTTGCATTTCTTGTGCAATAACTATAGGCTCTTACACTTAGAAGAGGGGGTTATCTAATGTATGTGTGTATGTTTGTGTGCTAGAAGGGAGGGGAGGAGGCAATTGAGAAGATGTGGGTATGTAACGCATTCAGTCACTGTTTCTATCCGAGATGAATATTATGATGAAGTTAGCGCATCCATACTTACTGAGGCATAAAGGGCAATTTCTTTAACGAAATGGGACTTTTTAACTGTATACTTTTTAATTGTATGCCCTAGTTGACCGTATCCAACAGATTATGTTGTGAGGAAGGAAGTCTTGCTGCTATTTCATTTCTTTGGTTACGGAACTGGTATGGGAGTATTGTGAAGGAACTCCTCAATGTTTTCCTTCGATAATCAGAGTTAATCGATAATCAAAGTATATACATATATATATATATATATATATATATATATATATATATATATATATATATATATATATATATATATATATATATATATATATATATATATATATATATATATATATATAATATATATATATATGTGCATTACATGTGTGTAATATGTGTAGTATTGCAAAATATTCCCTAATACCTCTAAAAGATACAAATGAAAATAAATCGTAAATATTGCTGAGATACTAATGATATTCCTTAATGCAAGATTATATATATATATATATATATATATATATATATATATATATATATATATATATACATATATACACACACACACACCTTGGGGAGACACTGCACATAATAAAGATTGTATATTATATATATATATATATATATATATATATATATTTATATATATATATATATATATATATATATATTTCTTATATATATATATATATATATATATTGAGAAAATTAAAACTTTTGCATTATTTATGGGTCCCTGATGGCTGCTGCTGCTGAGGAGCCTTGCGAATACATATGCAAAGCACTTGATGTTGTTGGAGTTTCGTGCACATATTATCCTTTATTGATTAAGCAGTAACAGGATGATGATGACAGTGACAATCCTCATGCTATTTACTCAGGAACCACACTTATTAGAGTAAATGGCGTATGTAGTAGAGGGTTGGTCCGGAGATAATACAATAGCGGTCAGCGTGTGATTATAGTTTAAGTGGTTAATCATGAATGAACCGGCTGTGCGCTACACTACCACAATATTATGCGCGTTGTACGCTTGCGCAGAAGGCTCATCAGCACCTCATTGAACTCTGTATGAATCGTGTGTCATTCACCTTTATTTTCTACGCACTGTCGAGCTTCCTTGCTCCGCGCTTTTTTTGCATTTCCTTTCCTCCTTCCTTCCAGCACTTCCTATTATTCTGAATTCTTTCTAAACGACCAAACCATTTCAAAACACTTTGATCAGGCCTTTCATTTATGGTAGCCCATGTTTCCTCCTCCTCCTCCTCCGCCTCCTCCTCCTAGCCTTTGACTCTGTGCTGGTCCTGACACCCATTCACACGTAGGTTAATCAGCGGGCTATATGCTGGACCGGACGATAGACCTTACTAATGCGAGCTCAGCATATATATATATATATATATATATATATATATATATATATATATATATATATATATATATATATATATATATATATATATACACATATACATACACATATATATATATACACACACACACACACATATATATATATATGCACACACACATCGTCCGGTCGTAATTTCCAGAGATTTGCGGATAACTTCTCTCTGACTCTCTGGATCTCAGACTAAGCGTAATTTTTGGTAATTTAGAAGGGCTGAATCTTACACACATGTGCAGTGATTTGTTTTGGAATCTCAGGAATGCACGCGTTCCTGGTAATGTGTCTGGATTTATAATGAATGCGCGTAATTTTGGTGATTTGTAGGAGCCGTCTTGGAATGCGCGTAATTTCGCTAATTTATAGCCACGTCTTGACGAGATATTTACTGAAGTTATTATTATTATTATTATTATTATTATTATTATTATTATTATTATTATTATTATTAAATTGCTAAAAAGACAATCTCGTGAGAAACAGTTGTGTAATAAAAATCCACAATTATGTAGTGAACTGTATTACCATGCAGAAGACAATAGCAAAGACTTTCGAACACCTGAAACAGTGTTTACGTTAAAATACATAATAATAATAATAATAATAATAATAATAATAATAATAATAATAATAATAATAATAACAATAATTATTATTATTATTATTATTATTATTATTATTGATAAGAAATTCTAACAATATCGTGATAAGCTGTTATGTAATAAAGATCCACACAATTATATGAAAGCATTGTATTAATATGAATATTAACACAGTTCATTTATAGAATTGAGGATTATTATTATTATTGTTATTATTATTATTATTATAATTAGTATTATTATTATAGTATTTGTTGTTGTTGTTGTTGTTTTCAGATAACCTATATTGTTTGTTGAAGTCATCAGCAACATTTTATGTTTTCATTACTGTTATTTACTTTTTTACCACCGCCAACGAAGAAGGGCGTAGGTTTTACAATAGACTGTTTGTTTGCCTTCAGTTAGAGTTCTGATTCATTTCAATAGTTATTTGGATATGGAAGCCAAGAATAACGTAAAACCTGCTTTGAATGGTTTGTAATTTATTTTTAAAAAATTATATTTTCGTTATTTGTTCGAGATGCGACAAATTTTCGTTTTTAAATTCCCTACTAAACAGCTGTCAAGGTCTTGATTGAAATTAAAATTCGGCCATTTGTGTTCCATAGTTATCACTCATCCTGTAACACAGCTTGGGGATCTGGGTAATGAATTACCTCGGCGTTAGCGGAAGTATGGGATCTGATTATCTTCTGTTTTATCGTTGTTTTTGTTATTAATGTGGTCGTATCGCTGTTGAAATTATTAATTTTATTATACGAGGTGTGTCTGTTATATAACGAGACTGATTAAAAAACTCACCTTACTTATGTGTTTTACAAATTTAATGCTTGTCTCCTATAATCTACTCCACATTTTCACTAATACGAGCCTTCGACCAGCGGAAAAGAAGACTGGAGCAATGTATAAGTCCAATGGGGAGTATAGTGAAGGGGACAAGTAGTAAATTTGTAATACATATGAATAAAGGTGAGTTATTTTATCAATCTCGTTATTTCATAGACACACCTAGTAATATGACTTTTGCCGTCATGTGATCCGTAAAGTAGAAGCAGTTCAAGGGGTAATTAAGAATAGAAAGATGCTCTCTATGTCTCGGTAGGCATTTGTTGCTTTGGCGTAAGTCTGATAAATCAGCGATGGTCTCTGCAGGGCCGATAATCAAAGACACCCAACAGGAGAGTAGCTGTTTTCTTCTTAAATATGCGGTCTGATATTTCATATCTGCGTAGCTTTATAGTACACCTGAAAAACTAGTTGGAAAGAATTCCGGGGCTGGGCAGTGAGTGAAAAGCAAACTTGACCTAGAGTAGATTGCTCACTTGTAAAAAAAAAAAAAAAAAATGGCAGTAAAAGTTGGGAGTAAGATGAAACAAATGAAATTGGTACTTGAAGAGCAAATAAATAAACAATCCAGAAAGTAAACAAGCGGTAGCAAATTAATAATGAACTTTGGACAGACAGTGGGCTTAATCTTAGTACCTTCAAACAAAGATAATGAAGCTGAAACAAAGATGGTGTGGAACAGGACAAAGTGTAATAACGTTGGTTATATGGTTACCACACAGGTAATTAAATATGGCACCTGACATGACCAAGATGTTACGGAATGCTATACATATATTCCCAACGTCTGAACAAACCTGAATTGAAAGGAGGGAATGCAGATATCTAAATAAGAACAGCATAAATAAATAAATCGATCAACAACAAATATATAAATAAATAATCGTAAGACGAGGCGATATTCCTCGTAAAAGAGGAACTATAGATATCGGTACGGAGACAGACTTCCGAAGTAACCTGATTTTTGGCTTCTTGAAATTGTATGGAATGGAACGTAAAATTTAGGCCAAAGGCCAGGCGATGGGACCTATGGGGTCACTCAACACTGAAGCGGAAATTGAGAGTAGAAAGTTTTAGAGGTATAAGAGGAAAACCTCGCAGTTGCACTATGAAACAACTGTTAGGATTGGGTGGACAGAATATGAACGGAGGTAGAGTAAAGGGAATGAAAGGGGTTGCAGCTAGTGGCCGATGACGCTGCAAAGAGCCTTAAGTAATGCCTACTGTGTACCGCGTGAGGTGCAGTGATGGCACTACCTCTTACGGGGTTTTCTTAAAATTAAAAAAGATGGGATATGGTGCAGTTTGGTGGAGTGGAAGACACTCGCACAGAAGCAACCACTCTGGGCTTTGCTGACCTTAATATATTAAACAGAAGGGGGTGTGCATACACACAAACTTCAGCAGTTAATTAATAAGTAATGAAGCAATAAACATCGAATCGATTGCTTAATATGCGATTCTAGTCATTAATTAAAACTGAGGAGTACTTGATTGAATCAGAGTCAAAATATTAAATCGATACATAGATAGAGAGCAACATTCATGAACGGATTCAAATACATATAATGAAATGGATAAAATACAAAGTTCCGAATGATTTTTAATTACTTCATGTTCACTGTCGACTCTTGGTACAAATGCACCGGAGGGGGTCATCTTAATTAGATTTTCGGCTGTTCTCCTGGGTGTATGAGAAATTGTATCCGATTCTGTGTCCGAAATCTATTTCATTTGCTCTGCTGCCGTGTCCGAATTCCCTTTTATTTGTTTTACGGTTTGGTTGTGTCCGTATTTGCTTTTATCAGGTTTAGTTGTATCTTAGTATATTCTGTTTACGGTTTAGTTATATGTGAATTCACTTGGATCTTCTGTATTGGCGACTTATATTTGAATTCACAACCATTTACTTTATATTTGAATTCACATCTATTTACTTTATATTTGAATTCACATCTATTTACTTTATATTTGATTTCACATCTGTTTACTTTATATTGGAATTCAAGTCTATTTACTTTATATTTTATTTTCATATAAATTTACTTTATATTTTAATCCACATCTATTTACTTTATGTTTGAATTTACATCTATTTACTTTATATTTGAATTCACCTACATTTAGTTTATATTTGAATTCACCTACATTTACTTTATATTTGAATTCATATCTATTTACTTTATATTTGAATTCACATCTATTTACTTTATATTTGAATTCACACCTACTGTATTTACTTTATACTTGGATTCCCATCTATTTGCTTTATGATTGATTTCTGTCCGTATTTGCTTCTGTTTACTCAATGTTATATTTGTATTCGAATGCATTTGTGTTTACGGATTATATGTGTCAGAATTCTATTTCAGTTTTCTATAAGACTTATATTTGCATCAACATCTATTTACTGTATGATTGATTTCTGTTCGTATTTCCTCCTATTTACTCAGTGTTATATTTGTAATCGAATGCATTTCTGTTCACGGATGATGTGTGTCAGAATTCTAATTCAATTTTCTCTAAGACTTATTGTGCCCGATCGCCCTTGGTTAATTCCTAGAGTTACTTTACTGCTGAGCTGTGTCCGAATTCTCCTGTGCATTACTTTACGGTTTAACTCATAATTTTCTTTTGTAAACAATTTCCCGTGCGCAGTGTCTAGGCTTTGTTGGTGTTCGCAGTTACGTTTTACTGTGCTTAATCTTTTGCTGTGAAGTTTTGAATTATAGTGAGCAGTTATTATTATTATTATTATTATTATTATTATTATTATTATTATTATTATTATTATTATTATACAGAAGATGAACCCTATTTATATGGAACAAGCCCACAGGAACCATTGACTTGAATCTGAAGCTTCCAAAGAGTATGGTGTTCATTAGATGCGAATGTCAACTTGTGGCTAATGGTGTTCTTTGTAGAGGCTTTTAGTGAACTGTGTTTAGTGATTGATTTTACTTCACAATGATTAGTGATGAGTTTGAGTTCTCATTTTTGTACTTCAGAGTTTAATTAATGTGATTTTATTCCTAAGTGTGTAACTTATTTTTGGTCCGGAGTGTTATAGATTTTAAGGGTCAGTGTTTAGTTTTGGATTCCACGTTGTAATATAGTTTTGTGGGTTTAGTTTTCTGTAAAATAAAACCATCGTGCCGGCTTTGTCTGTCCGTCTGCACTTTTTCTGTCCGCCCTCAGTTCTTAAAAACTACTGAGGTTGGAGGGCTGCAAATTGGTATGTTGGTCATCCACCTTCCAATCGTCAGATATACCAAATTGCAGCCCTGTAACCTCAGTAGTTTTTATTTTATTTAATGTTAAAGTTAGCCATAATCGCACTTCTGGCACCGCTGTAGGTACCAACAACACAGGCCACCACAGGACCGTGGTAGAGTTTCATGGGCGCGGCTAAGAGTTTTATGGGCCGCGGTTGAGGCCACCACCTGACCGTGGCTGAGTTTCATGGGCCGAGGCTAAGAATTTCCATGGGCCGTGGCTGAAAGTTTCATACAGCATTATACGCTGTACAGATAACTCGATTGCGCCGAAGAAACTTCGGTGCATTTTTTCCTTGGTTTTTTGTGTGTCTAATGTTTTATTGGTGACGTTTAGTGCACAATATTGCCTTGAGGCCCTCGTTATGATTGTAGTGAATGTTCATTTCTGTCCAGAGAAGATTCGTAATTTACGAGTTTTAAAACTACAAAACGAAGGTAATGCGGTCATAATAATAGTAATGATGAATAGTATTAATAGTATTGTTATTAATAATATTGTTACCACATATTCATATGAAAGTAGCCGAATTGGACACTGTCTTGCAAAGCCAGTTCCTTAAAAAGAAAATACACACGACAAAAATACATAAGAAAATACTAAATAAACGTAAAACTGCAACAAACTGTAAACACAAATAAACAGCATTTACGTAAGTATGTACCTGAATAAAGTACCAGGGATGATTAAGCGAAACATCCCCCACCAAAAAATAAAAAAAATTAGAAAGATGAGGAATATTTATGCGCAAAACCATAATAGGAAGACCAGTGTCAACAGGGAAGATTGACACCGAAGGCAGCATGTGAATATTTCAGTGAATATTTCAGCCAGGCCGATTTTCTCTCCGCACCATGATATGCTGTGATATATTTCTGAAAGCCCAATGAAAATGTGATGCCTATTTGGGAACTCCATTTCAGTGTTGATGATGTTCCCGCGGTTGGTGGAAGGGAGGTGAGATCCGCTGGAAGAGCGTGGGTGGGAATTGGAATTCCAGAGGAATTGGGAATTAGAACGTCGGAAGAATTGTGAATTAGAGCGTTGGAAAGTAACGAAATCGGATCGACTGTCGGAACGTCTAAATGGAAATGTAAATAAAAAATCGGATCGTCTGTCCGAAGATATAGTTATGTGAACGTTGAAAATTAAAAAAAAATTGGATCGTCTGTCGGAAGATCAAAATGGAAACGTAAGTAAAAAAATCGGATCGTCTGTCGGAAGGTCTAGCTATGAGATCGTTGAAAAATACAAAACTGATCGTCTGTTGGAAGATATAGTTCTTTGAACGTTGAAAAGAAAGCGAAATGCGATCTCTTGTCGGAAAATCTAAATGGAATCTTAAAAAAAAAAACACACATACACGCACAAATTGGATTGTTTGTTGGAAGGTCTAGTTATCGGAAGTTAAGAAATAAAAAATGGGATCGTCTGTCTGTAGATATAGTTCTTAGAACGTTGAAAGAAAGGGAAATCGGATCGTCTGTCGGAAGATCGAAATAGGATCGTCCGTAGGAAGGTGTGATTATTAGAACGCTGGGAGAAAGGCAAAATCGGATCGTCTGTCTGAAGGTTTAATTATTAGAACGCTAGGAGAAAAGCAAAACTGGATCGTCTGCCGGAAGGTTAACTATCGGAACAATTATAAATACAAAATTGGATCGTGTGTCGGAAGATATATTTTTTTAGAAAGTAGAAAAAAAAGAGAAATCAGATCGTCTGTCGGAATATCTAGATGGAAACGTTAAAAAAAATCTGAATCGGATCGGCCGGTGGAAGGCTTAGTTATTAGACTGTAAGAAGATATATTTTTAGAACGTTGAAAAATAAAGAAGACAGTGGGATCGTCCGTCGAAAGATCTAGATGGAAACGTTAAAGAAACGAAGTTAGATCGTCTGTAGGAAGATACAGATATTACAAGTAAAAAAAGAAATGAAATCGGATCGTTTGTCGGAAGATCTGGCTATCGAAACGTTAAAAGGATGACGGCATATGATCTGTAAGAAAAAATAGTTATCTGAATACTAAAACAAGTAAAAAATGCGCCGAAGTTTCTTCGGCGCAATCGAGTTTCCTGTAAAGCGTATAATGTTGTATGAAACTCGCAGCCACGACCGGGGCAGCGCTCAGTTGCTCCCCAGATGCGGTCAAGTGGAGATGAGACGGCGAATGGCACCTATGGTGGTGCCAGACGCACGATCATGACTAATCTTAACCTTAAATAAAATAAAAACTGCTGAGGCTAGAGGGCTGCAATTTGGTATGCTTGATGATTGGAAGGTGGATGATAACATACCAATTTGCAGCCCTCTAGCCTCAGTAGATTTAAAGAACTAAGGGCGGACAGAAAAAGTGCGGACGGACAGACAAAGCCATCTCATTAGTTTTCTTTTACAGAATACTAAATAAAAAGCCAAATCGTATCGTCTGTCAGAGGATATAGTTATCAGAATGTTAAAGAATTAAACAAATCGGATCGCTTGTTGGAAGATCAGGTTATTCGAACTTAGCGAGAAAACCTAGTTAATAGAATAACGGAAGAACTTGAAATAAGAACGTTAGAATAACAGATATTAGATCGTAAAAATAAATGACATAAGAAATGTTGGAAGAACAGGAAATCCTAATATTGGAAGAGCTTGGAATTCGTACGTTGAAAAATGAGAAGTTAGGATGATAAGGGACCGAGGAATTAGTTATTTGTAAAAACTAGGATTTAGACAGTTGGAAGACATAAGGCATTTGAATAGTGAAAGAACTAGGAGTTAGGAATTTGATTAGTTTGGAAGTAAAAAATATATATATACTGTATATAGGAATTATGTCATTGAAACAGCAGGGAATTAGAACGTACTAAGATAACAGCTTAAAATATCAAACAGGTAAAAAATACGCTGAAGTTTCTTCGGCGCAATCGGGTTTTCTGTACATCGTATAATCAAGGCCAACGAAAATAGATCTATCTTTCGATGGTCGCGGTATAATGCTGTATGAGCTGGGCCCATGAAATTTTAACCACGGACCGGTGGTGGCCTATCCTATGTCGTTGCCAGAATCACGATCATGGCTAACTTTAACCTTGAATAAAATAAAAACTGCCGAGGCTCGAGGGCTGCACTTTGGTATGTTTGATGATTGGAGGGTGGCTGATCAACATACCAATTTTCAGCGATCTAGCCGCGGTGGTTTTTAAGATCTGAGGGCGGGCAGAAAAAAGTGCGGACAGAAAACAGTGCGGACGGGCAGACAAATTTCAGAAAACTAAAAAGCAAGGAATTAGGACGTTCCAATGCTACGAATTAGAACGGTGGAAGGATTGGGATTAAGAATGTCTGAGAGAGCTCTGGAGGAGCTCTGATTCTGAATGTTGAAAGAGGCGGAAATTAAAAGATTGAAAGAAATTGAAAGCATTGGTAACGAATTCTGGGAGATTTTCAAGTGAGAAAATAATGGAAGTGAGAATAGGGAAAATACCGAGAATAATCATAAAGTCTCGAAAGTTTTAGGAATTACAACGTTGAGAAGACGGAAAGTTGAACATGAGAAGAACTAAAAATTAGAACGATGAAAGTCCTGAGAAATACAATGCTGAAAAACTAATATTAAGAATAACAAGTAATTAATGCGCCAAAGTTTCTTCGGCGCAATAGAGTTTTCTGTACAGTGTATAATGCTGTATGAAACTCTCAACCACGGCCAATGAAACTCTCAGCCGCGGCCCATGAAACTTTCAGCCACACCCCGGTGGTGGCCTGTGTTGGCACCTATAGCGGTGCCAGACGCACGATCATGGCTAACTTTAACCTTAATAAAATAAAGACTACTGAGGCAGAGGGCTGCAATTTGGTATGTTTGATGATTGGAGGGTGGACGATCAACTTACCAATTTGCATCCCTCTAGCCTCAGCAGTTTTTAAGATCTGAGGGCGGACATAAAAAATGCGGACGGACAGACAAATAGCCATCTCAATAGTTTTCTTTTACAGAAAACTAAGAAGGCAAAATGCTCGAGGAAAAATTGATATTTTATAATGCAAAAAATATGCTTATTTAGATTATAGATTAAACCATTACTTTTAATATTCATTTATGGTTGTTATTATTACTGGAATCCGTATGCATAATGCAGTACATGATCACACACACATAAATTTGTTTGTGTGTGCTTGCGCCCGTGTTCGTATTATTTATATTACATATCCGCATTAAATCTAAAATTTTAGGGATTATTCATGAAGATAACATGGTTAAGTACACAATAGTCGAGGTCTTCAGTTGTATGACAACCTTTGTTTAAGCTCCAAAGGCATTCACATTTGCATTGCGCAGTAATAATACCTCAGTGTTCAGCGGAGAGTAAACCTGAATATTTGTTTATTTAAGAAAGGGAGACTTACTTTGGTGAATGGATGAGCAATGCTGTATGCACGTGGGTGTTGAAATACCTGTATGAGTACAGTATAGGGATATAGGGAGTCTACAGTCCATAGCTTCATGTTCTCTTGTAATTATTACAGTAATGCAGTTGATTGTGGAGTGCGATATGAGTTTATTTCTGTACGTAAGAAGTCTTTCTTGTATTTTCTTGTCTGTTTGCGAATTCAATATCGTGATGTTCTTTTGTGAATGGTTGGTCAATATACTTCCCAATGCACGAAGATATTCAAAATTCTCTCTCGAGATGAGGAATCTGCATGAATAATTGTGTTTACTTATACCTGGGATTTAGTAATGTTTTGGGAATGGAAATGTAATGCACTTGGATGGACATGTGTGTAGTAATATTTCTTTTTGGATACGAGTGTTTAGTCAATGTCCGTGGATGTTTAGGAATGGGATATCTTAATGTTCAAGTTGGGTACAACAAGAATCTGTATTTATTTACGAATAAATCATCGTAATGTTCTTTGTGAATGGTAGTGCGATACGCTCTCGCATGCCGGAGGGTACTAAAATTACCGTGTGAATGTGGGTTGTTTGCCATGGATTTGCTTATTAGTCTACTACTGATGACAACTGGGGACGCTATAACATTTTCCTCCGCTTGCTTGTCCGTAGCTCTGTCTGTACATCCGTCTGTATTTCTGCCGAAATTGCCTTGTCATCGCAACTTCTCCTACGCCGTTGAAGGGATTTTAGTCAAACTTGATACAGCGACAAACATTTTTGGATAGACGCGCATGAAGGTAGATCGTCCTATAGTCTTCTAGCTCGTCTGTGTGTATGTGCGATTGCTAAACTTACCTTGTCATCACAACCGATCCTAAACTAAGGAATCTTATTAATAAATGTAAAAAATGAAAATTGACAGTTTATTTCTTTGTCTGTCTGTGTGCATGAAGAGAGATCATCCATGTGTCTGTTTATCCGTCTGCCTATCTGTCTATCTGTCCGCCGCGTGTCTGTCAAGTTTGCTTTGTCATAGCTGTTGCTTATACGAGTGATGGATTTCAGATATACGTACAATCAACCTTTGTAAGAACCATAAGGTGCCTCCTTGCATATTGCATCAGTAGGAATGCTATCATAGAAAAATGGGTCCGTTGGGGGACATTTATTGCCACAGCAATAATTCTAGTCTGCTTGTTTATAAATTAGACAGTATAATGGACCTTTGTGAATGGAGAAGTAAAAAGGTCGTGTGCTTATGTGAACATTTTATATTTTTTCACGAAGGAAACTCTTTTGACTCTGGGCAGCCTTTGTCTTAAAATGATATATCACGTTTATGTCTTGATTTTATGGGAATTAAATGCTTATCATATATTTTGTTTGGAAATTAAGGCTCATGTTTAATCATCGTGTTCACAAAGAAAGAATTCGTACTGACTTAAATCTGCTCATGTTTTGGCACAAGGAAATTGCAGGGTGATAAGTAAAAAAAGATCAAATATAAAACATTCAGTGTATCGAGGAATATATTGAGAAAAGTAAAGTATATATTTTTTATTTTGGGATCAAGCAAATGTAGTGGGGTTCGTTTTTAGAGGTCATTTAAGAAAAATATATTAAAAGGTAATCGATAGTGGCAACCAGACGATAACATATTACAGGCATTGCCACGATGATGGAGATGGGTCTATTCCAGCTCTTAACAAATGTACCTGAATTCGACAGGTGTATGTATATATGAGCGGCAATAGACTCTTAATCCTCTCGTGGTCAGATGGGTAACGTGACCTCGTTCTGATACTCCGGATGCGGGTTCGAATTCTGCTGCGGACGTCAGAATTGCTTCATACTCTTTCCATTGGGATCTTAGGCTTTGTAGTGACAAGCGCATCCGAAAAGTGTGAAGAGATCGAGAAGCTAAGAGGGCGTTGTGGTTATTACAATTACGTATTACTTAGATATCTGAAATTACTTTCTGCCTGTATACCGTTTTGCATTTAATAAAAAATTTTAATAATTATGATGCTTATATTTTATGTATTATTCCTGTTATTATAATTCTGCCATTGCTAATTTTAATAACAATGAAATAGAAAAAACTGTTGAATTAATTAATTTCCTGCTATAAAGCGTATTGCGTAAACATTATTGTATGAACATTATCTTGTTGTTATTAATAGTGCTGCTGCTTCTACTGTTCAGTGTTACTACGTATTATTACCACGCATTATGTAATTTCAAGCTAAACAAGTAAGAAATGCGCCGAAGAAACTTCGGCGCAATCGAGTTTTCTGTACAGCGTACAATGCTGTATGAAACTCTCGATATGCTGCAGTATGCTCTCAACCACGACCGGGCAACGCTCAGTTGCTCCCCAGATGCGGTCAAGTGAAGATGCTTCGGCGGATGGCACGATCATGGCTAACTTTAACCTTAAATGAAATAAAAACTGCTGAGGCTAGAGGGCTGCAATATGGCATGTTTGATGATAAGAGGGTTTATGATCAACATACCAATTTGCAGTCCTCTAGCCTTAGTAGTTTTTAAGATCTGAGGGCGGACAGAAATAGTGCGGACGGACAGACAAAGCCATCTCAGTAGATTTCTTTTACAGAAAACTAAAAAGCGGACTATCCGTAGACTGCCCAGATCTCAAATTATAAAGTATTACGTCTTCTGTCTTGAAAAGTTCAGGAAGTCAGCATAAAGTTCTAATCGGGCCGAATCTTAAAAGAAAAGTTGATATCATCTCGGAGAAATTAAAACAGAATCCAAAAAGATAAAGAGTAAAGTATTGTACTTTGTGAAACGAGATGTCTGGCAAGTTTCGAGGATGGGGAAATATTGCTCTTCTTTGTGGAAATTATCAGGTGATGCAGGAAGTTCAACCACAGAAAAATAATGATATGCTTTTTGAAGCTGAACTATGTAAGAAAAATTGTGACGTTTGACTTTTGGGAAGCGATTAAACAATAGGAAGAATTACGGGAAATAATGAGGTGGAAAAGAGTGAAATGTTATTCTATGTAAAATAAAATATATACACACGAAGGAAATATATTCAATGAATTAAGAAGTTATGTTAAATTTTTTGCACTTGTAGTTAGATCAGATCACAACCTGGATGGGTGACCAAAAAGGTCAGTCAGACGCTATTGACATCAGCTCCCGTGGCTATCTGTTGGATAAGGGAATTGGGCTATTACAATTTAAGCGTAAATGCATATGGCAACAGACCTTAATGTAGTAGTTTGGGCGGAAAATAAGTGAATGAAAAATTCTCCGAAAATATTACATTTAAAGTTGAAAAAGATAAGTTGTCTATTATATAAAACGTAGTATGTATGCATATATTTATTTAATTATTTATTTAATTTATTTAATCATTTCTATGTAACAAAGGTGGCGCACTGGTAAGAGAGTCCACGATGAACTGTCACAAAGCCTTAAACAGTAAAATACAGAGCAACATTATTATATACAAGTACAGTGTCACTGCAAAATTCTCTTAATATTTCCATTGCTTAGAATAAACATTTGTGAAGATAGTTTATGCGAAATTACAGCTGACAGAACAAAATAACTAAGATAATGGTAGTGAAATATTATATGTTAATCATGATGATTTAAAAGGCAATATTATACTTTTGAATCTAGGGAAGGGGAGTTTAATTAAATAAAGCGTGCTTTATAAAGCAGAAAACTTACGAAAGAGGTCAAATAATAACGTGTTATATGTAGTTTATGAAATAAAAAATGTAAAGAAAAACGAAAGTATTCAAACTGTAATAGCGGCTGACTGTAGAATATTCTCTATGTTTTATAAAGCTATCCAGTTGAGCTTGTAATTAAAGGAAGAACGGATCTCTATAATAGAATTTGATAAATGATATCTCTGTCAGATATTGCGTAAAGAGGAATATCTTTACAGCAGAAGAAACTGTGAGAGTTGGAATGACAAACAGCTAACAAGAAGCAGAAGGAATAACATTTAAACTATGTGTGTGTGTGTTATATATATGTATATATCTATATATACAAAAATGGATGTATGTACGTGTGTGTATTTTCCAGCACAACTCTGAAACTCACTGAGCACTTTCAACCAAACTTGTTATACATATGACTTACTGTCTTGAAAAGAATGGTGTGGGGGTTAAGACATCACTAGAACCAAAGGCACCAAACGGGGTGGGGGTGTGAAGGGTTTCCCCGAAACATGGCTGGTTCTGCCCGTAGACTTAGTAACTAAATAAACTCTACGAATTTATCATACCTCATTTCGGTATACATATGACTTACAATCTGGAAAAGCATACTGGGGGGCGGTTAAGAAATCATTAGCACCAAAGGGGGTGGGGGTGGGAAGGGGGTGATGCGTAAAAATAACCGAAAACGACAGATATTAGTGTCTAATCCATAGTTTTCAAGGTCGCTGAGATGAATGGTGACACTCCTGATGCCCTTTAAGTCCAAGTTCAGCCCTAATAGGAAGTGAGGTGGGAAGGGGTGAAAAATAAAATGTAAAAAATGACAGATTTTAGTGTCTAATCCATAGTTTTTGAGGTCACTGAGATGAATAATAAAACTCCCAATGTCCTTAAGTCCAAGTTCAGCTCTGATAGGAATGGGAGATGAGAAGGGGTGAAATATGTAAAAAATGCTGGGCACTGTAACTGAAGCAATATCTTAACAGGAAATGGAGAGAGTGAGAGATAGAGAAAGTAAGAGGGAGAGAAAGTGAGAGATATTGAATAGAGGGGGTGTTAAGGAGGAGAGAGAGAGAGAGAGAGAGAGAGAGAGTTGGGGAGGAAGTGAGAGAGAGTACAGGGGTGTTTGGGAGGAGAGAGAGAGAGAGAGTTTATCTGCTGTCATTTAGTTTTCCTGGGCATTGATGGGTTGGTCATTAGTATTATATATATATATATATATATATATGTATATATATATACATATATATTATATACATATATATACATATATATATATATATATATATATATATATATATATATATATATATATCATATTACCTGAGTGAGAAAAATAAGAGACGGTGTAGGTCTTGACCACTTTCGACTTTGTGTCCAAGCCAATGACTTGGAAATAAAGTCGAAACTAGTCAGGACTTACAGCACACTACATGTCTCTTATATTTTACCTGTGGTAATGTGATAAATGAAACGAACTTTAAGTGATTATTAAGTTATTATATATATATATATATATATATATATATATATATATATATATATATATATATATATGTACGTATAATATACATATACATGTTGAAAGGCAAAGAATGAGAGGCACTAGGATCTGATGAGATTGCAATTGCAAGAGAGATGGAGATAGCTTCCAATAGAATGGATGACATGAATTTTTACTTCATATGAGGGGAAAAGTGACAGGTAGTTGTAAGAATGATTGAAACATAACACATCTGTGATATGGGTTTTGATTAAAAATGATTGATAAAAGGAATGATAAAAAAAAAAGCGGTACAGGTAATGACAAGGGAGATGGAGTGTTGCAGGTCGAGTGTGCTCTGTTGAATAATGGTGTGAAATATTTTAAGTAAAAGGATGAAGCTTTCTGGTTTACTTATAGACCTATAAAAAGCTCATGATAGATTGTTGATAATCACTAAAAGAGGGTTCAATGCGCATCTTTGTTTTAAGCAAGGGATGAGAGAAGTGAGGGAAAGAACAGGGGATGCCGATGCAAGTTGTGAGATCGAAAAGTTATGACTTGAGTTCAGAGTTCAGACGATGCAGTTGCTTCTTGATAGTTAAGAGAAACTGCCGAGGCAGGTGAATTAGTTTTAAAAGTTTTAGCAAGATTAGAAAGTGTAATGTGGATGCTTGCAAGGCCAGGGTTGTAAGGGTAGATGAGTGAATAGCTGCCTCAAGCATTACTGCTCATGGTGTGCTTGTGAATTGATCAAATTGATAAAATTGAGTTGTTACTGTCCTTCTTCCAAACCGACAACATTCACAATTGAGCCTTGGAAGTGCACGACTCGCCAAGGAGACAGGTGGTTGCTATGTGTTTTCCAGACACGTGTACATGGAACCACCATAGTAAGATAAACCAAGGCAGCCAAAGAATGGAGCCTCTGCTGCGACAGATTTGAAATCGTCTGCCACCTATCTAAGGTGTAGGTATTTAGAGTAATTGCAATGGCGGATGCTAGGATTAAAAAAAAAAGGACAAACAATTGTGAATCACAGAATAGCCCGGGAATTAACTGGAATTCTGTAAAGAGCCAAAGTCTGTAGATGTAAGGGATACAATGGACGAAAGGATTGTTGACCCAACTCTTCTTGAAGGAAATTAAGTATGATGTTGAATGCAAATGACTGAAAAATTTGTAAACGGGATGAATTGTTTGTGCAGTTTAATTAAGATTAAAAAGTTGTGTAAGGAATATACAGTTACGATGAAAATGTTTAAAAAAGGGGTTTAGTATAATGTGAAAAGATGATTAGAATGCTTTGATGCGGTTTGGTCACGCAGGAAAATGGGAAACAGTTCCTCAGTGAAAAAACAAATAATTCGTCTGTTTAGAGAGAAAAAACGAAGGAAGACCGACAAAATTCTTATTAAGTCTCAAGACAGTTTGTAAGCGATGTTGGAATGGTAGCTCCGTGGTGGGTTAGGGATGTGTCGACCCCACCGCGGTGTTATCAGGAAAAGTGGGCCTCGTTGCTGAATGATGCAGCACTCAGTTATGTTTGTTAGACTCGTGGATCACTCCTGGCCTACCACCCACCAGTCCACCCGGCAGCTAGTGGTGTCTGCTGGGCTCTAGAAAAAGGGCGTGGCTAGCAGTCTCCTCCCTAAAGACTTTTGAGAAATGAGAAAGCTGGAGCACCCTAGTACCACCCCTTCCATAAGGAAATATAGGCTTATGAGGAACATCTATCTGTTTGTCTATCTATTCATATTCATATATATATATATATATATATATATATATATATTATATATATATATATATATATATATATATATATATATATATATATATATATATATATATATATATATATATATATATATATACTGCTTTTTTTTCCCTATGGATGTGGTAGCAGCGGAAAGGTAAGGCCATCCGACTTAGCAGCGGTTGCTAGCCGTATACCGGGTGAACTAGTGAGCGGCAAACGTGAGCCGAGTTCAGGACCGCTCAACCACAGATCCCATTTTGGGGCAGACTGCACCTTCCAAAGATGGCTGTTGGATTGCCATATTCCTGTAGTAACTGCATGAAAAAATACATTTGAAAAAAACATACGCACAAGGCTAATGGACGTGAACGATTACAATATAGAAAGACAGAGATCCCATATTTTTGTGGTAACGATGAGCCGTGATTTGTTGAATGGGAATGTTACCTTTTTTTTCACCGATGGAGATATTCATGTGTTTTTACCTGACTGACTCGTTGAATGAAAGAGATGGCTCGAATGTTTACACATTCTCCTGCTTGGATGAAAGAGTGAAAGATATTGGACGGATTAATTGGATCATGTAGACTGGCGTGAAGAGAGAAAGAGTGGAAAAAGACATACTCTTACCTGACTTACCTGTAATTAGTTAAATGAAAATGTTAGCTGGGCTTCCTATATATTTAACGCACAGAAAAAGATAAAATCCTTTCATCCTCTGTGTGCACT
>NC_089793.1:40251951-40286951 GCF_040412425.1 Macrobrachium rosenbergii | reverse complement strand
TGTATCGCAATCCGTATTTCATTAATGTAATAATGTCCCCTGGTACAGGTTTGGATGTTCCTTATAACACCTGGTTTATTGTGGTGTATTTAAGGGTATTATGCATCACACGTGGGTTATGGTACTTCCTAGGATGTAATGCATTACACCTTCTGTATTCCATATTGCAATGTAATACGTTATATTAACCATGATGTCAAACAGAATTTATGGAAAACAACTCTAAATGCATCTTATGATGTGGTGTATAAAATTAATCATAAACTTCCCGGGGGGACGGGAATGGTTTACTTGTGAATGCCTAGTACATTGGAATAGCTTGCATTTAAATGAAAATATACTGGTCATAAGATTTTGGGCGAAATGTAACCAGAACTTATCTTTATGTGTGTAGACTTTTTAATATAATTATTATATTTCATATTTGAACTTTTTAGTAGACAGAAAAAAATTAATAATTTTTTAAATTCATCTCAAAATCTGTTTCCCTGAAACACGTTAATAAATTGTCTTTTTTTAAACTCAAATAGTTCCCAAAAACGAAAGTTAATAAAAATCTCCTAGATATAATTGCAACACTTCTAAACTCAGAATTTGGTAGACGTTACAAGAACAAATATAATTATTATAAGTCTTTTGAGATTACAGTTCAGACATTGTGTACATTTATACTGTCGTCATGCACCGAAAAACAAAAATCTGTTTCACTGAATTAAAAAGTTCACTTATCAGTGATAATCTTTAAAATGAAGATTTTCATTTTCAAACAGAAAAATTTACTTATTATAATTGATGTAAATACTGTATATTTCTAACGCGGACACATTATTATGGAACAAAACAAGTGGTGAGTGACTTGACTAGCAAAACAATCACGCAGTGAAACGTCCATATTTATAGAAAATAAAATAAAGAAAAAGTTAATAATAAAGAAGCGTAACGGTATGCAAGTAAGATTGAGACATGAACAGCAAAATAAACAGAACCTTCGCAAAACACAACATAAAAGGCAAAAAGAAATTGCAATAAAGTTACACACCGAGAAATAAAAGCAGAAGTATGATTCAATGCGGATAAAATTGTGCTTCTTCCAGTTTAACTTTTTTCTCCTGAACTCGTAAACACCGAGCTCAGTTTTACCTCATGAATGGATATTAGGTGTCATGCAAAACGATTCTAAAATAATTTTTTTGTGTGTGTTTTTTTCTCGAAACATGGCAATAACAATAGCCTCATGATTTTATTTATAACAGCAACAGTGCATTGTGTTTTGTCATTTAGAAAAACGAAGCTGTATTTTTTTTTATCTAGAAAAACACTTGTTTTGTATTTTTATCTATAGAATAAACATCAGGAGCTTTGTGTTTTTGTTATTTCAAGCAAAAATGGAAGTCTTCAATTTTTCTTTAAAACCAATCATTTAGGTAAGTTGTTTTTATGTGAAAAAAGTACATAGATGTGTTTACGTTATTTAGAATAGAAATATGTATTTTTTTGTTATGTAGTCGAATACATATATATATACTGCATGTTTTCGTGGCCTAGAGCAGATTATATTAACGTTGTTGTGGTAGGGAACAAAAACAATAAATTTTTTTTATGTTTTATCTAGAACAAAAAACAAAACAGTATAGTTTTCAGTGAAGAACAAACTCGATAGATTTATGTTTGGCTTTATCAAGAACAAACAAAAAAAATAGCAGTGAGAATGTATGTGTAAAGGACTTTGACAGTTTTAACTTAGAATATTACTTGTAACGATCAAGACATATTATATTAAAAATAAATCCGCGTCGAAAAAAATAAACAATAAACCAAATTTATTCATGAGAAATTTTCTTGTACTTTTGAAAATAAGTTTAATTGTGAAACCAAATCTTTTTATTCAGAAAAACAAGCAAAACCATAAAACGCAAATTAGAAAACATTCCAGTTTAGAATGGAGTTAATTAACTTACCTGTATAAAGGTGTTCTTTGACGGAAATCAAAGAGATCATCAAAGTTTAATGTAGGAGAGTGTTGCCAAAAGTTTTCGTTCGTTTTCACGGCTGTTCATTCATTGTAACATTCTTTAGAATCCTTATATTAAAATTTAAACTTCTTTTTAGTTAGGTGTTTTTAATACTTTTTCATAATTATCCTTTTGGTAAGTTTATGTGGCAAATATTAATTTAAGGAAATTACCATTTTTCTATTTGTTGCAATTTATATGATCTTTATTAGAATTTGTTAGAAATCATTGCGATCGACGGTTTAAATCGTGTCAAGATTGACTGTAAATTTCATATGAAGTCACTTTCTTCTGGTCTTTCCAGTCCAAATTATAATTTCGTTGACCGAGTTACAACCACCACCTGTTGCCTGTCTCGAAAGGAAACAGTTTTAAAGAAATAATTTCCCTCCCTGTCATTCTAGCTGCAACGTGTTCCCCCTTCTTAACGCGTGGAATGAAACGTCAATTATTTTTATGGCCCCCGTCCTGCGTCGGGGAACTGCGGTGGCGAAATGCACGTTCTTGACTTCGTCACCAACCGAGAGAGGAAAAGTATGCGGCTCGACGCCGTGAGGAGCGACACGTCCGCCGCTGGTTGGACCTGCCGCCACACTGACTGGTCACAGGCGAGGTAACAGTGCTCTAACTCTCCACCAAGTACCTGCAATATTGCTTGTACATTCCATGTAGCACTCGGTCAACACCCACTGCCCTCCTTCCACTTCCCCACCCCACCCCACCACCCCCTTCCCTCTCTCTCTCTCTCTCTCTCTCTCTCTCTCTCTCTCTCCCTTATTCAGGATCATAATGTTTGATGGCTGTATGTATCCTCTCTCTCACTCAGTAAATATATCATATTCTCTCTCTCTCTCTCTCTCTCTGTCTCTCTCTCTCTCTCTATTCAGGATCATAATGTTTGATACTGTTGTTCCTCTATGTCTTCAACACTCTCTCTCTCTCTCTCTCTCTCTCTCTCACTCTCTCTACACCTCTCTCTCTCTCTCTATCATAATGTTTGATGCGTATCATAATGTTTGATATGCATAAAGTTATTCTCTCTCTCTCTCTCTCTCTCTCTCTCTCTCTCTCTCTCTCTCTCTCTCTCTCTCTCTCTCTCTCTCGATCATAATGTTTGATACTGTAAGTGTTTCTCTCTTTTACGTTTCAACACTCGCACATAAAAATTTATACACACCTTCTCTCATCTCTCTTGATCTCTCTCTGTCTCTCTCTCTCTCATAATGTTTGATACTGTAAGTGTTCTCTACGTTCTCTACCTCGCACTCCATAAAAATTTATACACCTTCTCTCTCTCTCTCTCTCTCTCTCTCTCTCTCTCTCTCTCTCTCTCTCTCTCCTATTCAGGATCATAATGTTTGATGGCTGTATGTATTCTCTCTCTCACCCACTCTCTTTTCTGTAAATATATAATATTCGTACTTTATAAAAATATATACTCTCTCTCTCTCTCTCTCTCTCTCTCTCTCTTATTCAGGATCATAATGTTTGATGGTTGTATGTATTCTCTCTCTCACCCAATCTCTTTTCTGTAAATATAATATCGCTACTTTATAAAAATATAACATTCGTCTCTCCATTCAGGATCATAACGTTTGATGGTTGCATGTATTCCTCTCACTCGCTTCTCGCTCTATGAATATATAGCATTCATCTCCATAAAAATTTATACAGCCTTAAAATCTCTCTCTCTCTCTCTCTCTCTCTCTCTCTTATTCAGGATCATAATGTTTGATGGCTGTATGTATTATCTCTCTCACCCACTCTCTTTCCTGTCAATATATAATATTCTTACTCCGTAAAAATATATTTTCTCTCTCTCTCTCGATCATAATGTTTGATAGCTGTATGCGCTCTCTCTCACGTTCTCTAACATTCGCACTCCATAAAAACTTATACACTTTCTCTCTCTCTCTCTCTCTCTCTCTCTCTCTCTCTCTCTCTCTCTCTCTCTCTCTCTCTTATTCGGGATCATAATGTTTGATGGTTGCATGTATTCTGTCTCTCACTCACTTCTCGCTCTAAGAATATATAATATTCGTACTCCATAAAAATTTTTACACTTGGCTCTCTCTCTCTCTCTCTCTCTCTCTCTCTCTCTCTCTCTCTCTCTCTCTCTCTCTCATAATATTTGATGGCTGTATATGTTCTCTCCTACGTTCTCTAATATTCGCACTTTATACGAGTTTATACAGTTGCCTCTCTCTCTCTCTCACTCTCTCTCTCTCTCTCTCTGTCTCTCTCTTGAGATCTCTCTTCTCTCTCAAAGCTTCTACATTCTCTTCCACTCTCTCCAAAATGCTTGTACTTTAAATTTTTTTACAGATGCTCTCTCTCTCTCTCTCTCTCTCTCTCTCTCTCTGAACTTATGCAAAATGAATCAACGTTGTTTTAGCTACTGAATGCGTTAATAAAAAAACAAGCATATTAAATTCAATTCGTCGAAAACCTAAAACATTATTTTACGGAATATGCTTCAGGACTTCAGTGTTAAAAAGCAAGAAATGACGATTGCCGCACTAATAAAATTTCTTTTTTCATTACGATCATTGCTTTCACGTTTTTTCATTATTATTCTGACATCAACATTATTTTTTTATGTTGGGATTATCGTTATAGTTTCTTTTTAAATACCACTATTCTTACTGCCAGCGGAACTATTTAATTCTGCTGTCATTATTTTTACTTGAAAGATTTTTTTTTTATTGCAGTTATTATTTTACTGTATAGGATCACAAATCCTCATGCTAAAACCGTTATTGATTCACTAGCCTTAAGTATATGCCATCATTTTACTGCTACATGCTTCCTGTACTAACTTCAAGCTGTATCTTTTTTAGCAACATTCTTTGTCATTATACATGACTGGGTTTGCTATTAAAATCCATTGTCCTCTTTTTTTTTATTTCATTGTCTCTTCCCGTAACACCGTTCGTCTGTCTTGTTAGCAGTAAAGCAATAGCCTCTCTTCTAAAAGGGCTTGTTAACCAACCAACCCCACCCGTGAACATTTCTATTTTAATCTAGTCTTTCGATTGTCTGTGTGAAAGGCCTTTTGCGGAACACCAGCATCCAATTTCTGCTGAGGTGCCACGCCCCCGATGGTTGGAAGAACTCAGAGGTCCACACTAGGCCTCATACTGCTTTTCACACCCTACGGGAGTTATGTGTTGTCACTCTGTCATATCTCCGAGCACGGTTGGTCTTCTGAGAGTTCCAGTGTTAAACTGTAAGCCGGCCTACTCAGTGAATGCTGTTGGATGGTATTATACTATTACCAACTAGTGATGTATTTTCATTAACGCCTTGCAAAGGGTCATCCGTGTTTGTCAGGTTGAGTAGTTATTGTAACCAGTAATATTCATATTTGAAATCTGGATAGGCAAGAAATTTCGATTTGTCATGCTTTGAAACTAAGCGGAGACAAAGTTTACTTCCAGCATTCTGATAAGGATGCGATTCCCATTTATCATCAAAATCTTTCATGTGTTTTTGTAGGCTGACCTACCTTGCTAATTCGGTATTTTGTTTGTTGGCTGTCGTGTTAATTTCAGTTTTAAAAGATTTTTTTATGCATGCACATTTAATGTGGTGTGTGGTTGAATTCACAGCCAATCATGTAGTTTACACCTGCGGCGGTATTGATTTTATATTACAGTTCATCGTGCCATATTGACGGTATATCGTGTCATATATATTATTATACAATAAAAATATAATAATATTTCGTATGTTAGTTGTTTTGCATAGACATTCTCTTTATTTCAGAATACTTTTATAGCTTCCTATTCTCTCTCTCTCTCTCTCTCTCTCTCTCTCTCTCTCTCTCTCTCTCTCTCTCTCTCTCTCTCTCTCTCTCTCTCTTTATAAGAATTTTCTGGCCCCAAGAAATATTTTTTACACAAGAAAACGGAAACAGATGAAAAGTCCTTATTCTTTGCTTGTTTGAATACTGTAGTGTTTTTAGATTTTATTTTTTTTATTAGCTCATTATACACGTTACTCTAGAAATTGAAATTCCATTTAATAACCTTGATTCTTTACTAATAAATTTCGTAATTTTCCATCTACGGCCAGGCTTTGTGCCTCACTTAGCTCCTTGACTCAGTTGCTTCCTTGCCCTGGGACAGAAGGAAGAGCTTAATGCTGTGTTTCCCATTGGCCTCAGCTTTATGATATGATCCCATTCTTGAAGAGAATCGAGACGAGCCGAAATATCACTAATTTACTTAGTCACACAATTTTTAAGTCATCATTCCCCACCCCCCTTTTCTCTCTCTCTCCCTCCCACTCTCTCAGTTCTTCATTGGACGGGTGGGTAGAGTTCTCGGCTAGTACGCTGTTGGCCCAGCGTTCGACTCTCCGACTGGCCAATGAAGAATTAGAGGAATTGATTTCTGGTGATAGAAGTTCATTTCTCGTCATAATGTAGTTCGGATTCCACAATAAGCTGTAGGTCCCGTTGCTAGGTAACCAGTTGGTTCTTAGCCACGTAAAATAAGTCTAATCCTTCGGGCCAGCCCTAGGAGAGCTGTTAATCAGCTCAGTGGTCTGGTTAAACTAAGATGTACTTGTTTTCTCTCTCTCTCTCTCTCTCTCTCTCTCTCTCTCTCTCTCTCTCTCTCTAAGTTAGGAAAAGAATAAATGTTTCGAGTTCTGAAGAGGGAGCAGAGACTATATAAAATCTAGGCTTAATGTTTTTTATTGTAGCAATAATTAATTGCCATAATAATTTGAGACACAGATGAGAAACGTGTTTGGTAGCATACTGTGAATAATCGTGATTCCTTTACGGACGATCTTTTAGAATATAGAAATTCAAAATATTACATCATGAGAAATAGAGGATTATAAGATTCGTTATTTGTAGATATCATTGCAAATCCCATGCATTGCTTTTCCATTATTTAATAATGAATTATATACGAATACTTGTATTAAAATACTGTATGTATTTTATTTAGGATTAATCCAATTTTTTTATTTACTTTTGCATAATATATTGTTCCGCTGTTTTTCTTTTTTTGTACTAAGAATTATATTCCATTTAAATTTATTGTTATTTGTTACATAAATTAAGCCCTAGGATTTTAATAATATAATAAAAATATTGGTGAAACAAATCCACAATAATTTAAGTGTAAAATATAAATATATATTTTACTCTTGTAAAATATAAAATATAAAATATATATTGTAAGCTTTCCGTCATCGTAGGTTTGTTTCACTGTTTTAGTGACGCTTGTGATTATCACATTTTCATATATCTATTTTACTTTTGTATAATATACTGTAGTGTAGCGAAGGCGTGATTAAGAGGCTGGATCTACAAACTTACAAATTTATTCAAGATGTTGTTGTTGTTTTTGATTAAGCTGGCTTTATGCCAGCACGGGCTCTTGCTCATAGAGCAGCCCGTAATTGTTCAAGACAACAAACACGCAGGTCAGGAGCTCTTGCGAGCGGAAACGTAGTGCCTGGCACGAGGCGAACAAAATACAGATTAACATACATTCAACTGTGTTTGAAAATGGAAGATGGTACATAATCCTATATACAAGTTCTGATAAATATATCTGGAAAGCTGGCATTGTATTGCTTCCAGTAGGAATGGTACATTTGAAGTGACTTGATTATGGACGATAGTATACATTGACAAGAGTGTATGGTGTCGGCTGCGTTTCTTATGCACGGGTTCTCTGTGAGTAGTGGATGCCCGCAGGGTATGAGTTCGGGCGGCCAGGTAAGATGGACGGTCGTGTAGGTCCATGTGGGACCCTACAATAGACTATAGAATATGTATTTTACTCTTACCTCATCATGGGGTTGTTTCACTGTTTTAGTGACTTATGTGATTATGAAATTTTTTATAAATATCGATATGAGATTTTCGTAAATGATATTATTATTACTATTATGTATGCTTGGGTGTTTGTGTGTACCCTCCGCTGGCGAGAAATGTATTATTAGTTTTCGAAAACGCTCAGGACGTAATGCAATATACATTTTAAGCAGAGCATTGTAATCTGATACGTTATTTATTTTTGGGAAGCAGAAGTTTATAATCTGCAGAATGAGTGACATATCCTGAAATCGTTTCCCATCAACAGAGCCGCTGGTGTTTTAAGGAAAGAAACACTTTTCGAATCATAATCAAATAATGAATTCTAGATTCCGAGAGTCTTTATTTTTATTTTGGAGACTTATGTTTATAAGCCCTTAATCGAGACTTGTTTATAAGCCCTTAATTGAGACTTATGTTTATAAGCCCTTAATCGAGGCTTATGTTTATAAGCCCTTAATCAACACTGGACTTGTTGCCCAATGTACTCGCAGTTCATCCATGAAATGCCCAAAATATATTCAAGGAATTGCGATTCCCAAAACCCGTCGTAATCCATAAATTTTATTGTTTATCATTCATTCATTACCTTGCCAATACCCAACAGATACTCAAGCGAATCCTACCCAGTACGCAGTCTTCAACTTTCCTACTGCTATGTGCTACGATATTATTCCCTACCCCTCCCTCCCCCACCCCTTCCCCTAGCGACTCAATACCCCACCCCCCATCTTCCCCTGTGTATCCCAGTCCCCGGTCCCCGCTCGGGATGCTTCCGTTGGGGTCTCCGCGCTGTAATTTTGATGTTATTTCATGACGAACCGAAGTGTGAAATAGATTTGGTTATCCGGGGAAAACCATTTTCCTCTCTCGCGTGAGATACGGTGCAGGAAATTCATCAGGAAATATTTAGATGGAAAAACATTCTCTTTAACGATCACGGGGGTTGCGGTAAATATATTTAGAGATACTCTCTGTCTCTCTCTGTTTCGCTCTCATTAACGTAGGGAGACGTACTATTACTAGCTAAATAGATGCAGTAATCTCCCTCCCTCTCTCTCGTTCATTTAACGTGAAAAAAAGTTGCGTTAACGTCACAGCCGTAATTGAATAATCTCTCTCTCCTCTCTCTCTCTCTCTCTCTCTCTCTCTCTCTCATTTTCCAATTACTCTCATTTCATGAGAGCTTTGAAAAACATTACAGTTCCGGAATGTCAGAGAAATTAACTTTGATGAAATACATTTTGCCAATCATGACTCTCTCTCTCTCTCCCTCTATAGGAAATGAGAATAATTATAAAGTTAAGTCATGAGTGGGACAAGCAGCTCCGTGCCACTGAGGTCATGCATGACTTAGAATAAAGCTCATCGTTTGCGATATTTCGGCATACGTATGACTTACTATCTGGAAAAGAATACTGTGGGGTGAGGGTGACATCACTGGCATCAAAGGGGGTGGGGGTGGGAAGAGGGTGACATGTAAAAATAACCGAAAACGACAGATATTAGTGTCTAATCCATAGTTTTCGAGGTCGCTGAGATGAAAAGTGACACTCCCAATACCCTTTAAGTCCAAGTTCATCCCTGATAGGAACTGGGGGCGTGAGAAGGGGTAGAAAATAAAATGTCAAAAATGACAGATATTAGTGTCTAATCCATAGTTTTCGAGGTTGCTGAGATGAATAGTAACACTCCCAATGCCCTCTAAGTCCAAGTTCAGCCATGATAAGAATGGGGGGTGAGAAGGGGTAAAATACAAAATGTCAAAAATACTGAGCAATGTAATTGAAGCAACTATCTTAAAAGGAAAGGGAGAGGGTGAAACAGTCTTTATCCCACGGATACCACTCATTCCGATGGGCCTCCTTTTAACTTTAAAAGATTGCAATTTCCAGTGAGACTTGCCTCTCCAATCACGATCATCAAGGCACCGGACACTTTATTAAGTACTGTGGAGTGGATTTGAGATTGTCATGGTTTTACCAGGGACAACTCTATGTTGCTTGCTCCAGCCCTATGTGAGCTGTTAATCAACTCAGTGATCTGGTTACACTATTTTGATAATAATGATAATCAAGGGTGGATTCATCCAAGAATTTATTTATTCTTGCTCCTGATTTTAAATCTAAATATGTTGTTTACAGGCAAGTTTTGTGGTAAAGTAGTATTATACTGAATTTATGAAAGATTTTAGTCTGTAATTTGTATACTATATTTATATTTTTAAAAACCTATAAATAAAAATTCTTTGATATTACACTATAGATAGATTTGATTCCTTTTCCTGTCTAATAGAAGGTTGGGATAAATAACCATCCTGGTATGTTCTGCATTTTGAGTGTGTTCTATGCTTTGGATGTATTCTATGGTCTGGATGTATTCTACACTTTGGCTTTGAGTTTTTACCGTGCAATGCTGGGTAGAATCAGCTAGCTAATATATATATATATATATATATATATATATATATATATATATATATATATATATATATATATATATATATATATATATATATATATATATATATATATATTATATATATATATGTATATATATATTTGCAGTGGCAAATATTCTGTACCCCACTCCCACCATAGAAGACCCTATCGACGTTCCTCAGAGTGCAGAGGTTACCGTTTCGTAATTTAAAACCTGTTTGCATCATATACATTTACCCTCCATAAACATAAATTCTGCAAATGCCTTTCGGAAATTATTTCCAAATGTAATGATCTATATTCCACTATAAAACATTCCGAAGGTCAAAACGAAGGAGGAACTAATAAATTAAGGAGGAAATTCACATTTGAACGAATAAAAAAAATGAAACAACGTACAGTAGATCATGTACGGCGAGTTTAATCAGAAGCTAATACACATGCATGGATACCGATGAATTTGTTTCGTCTCGTCTTATAGAAATGATCAATACAGGTGATTCATTGTTCATTTTATCGAGGTAATGAACAATTATATTAATATTTATCATAAATTATGGTCAAAATTCACGTAAATTCTGATAAAAAATTTGATGTTATAGCAGACTTAGTGTTGTAGGCTAAATAGGATGAACGGTAGGTCTTGATCTCCAAAGGTATGCCCATAACTACGAATTGTTTTTTTAGTACATTAAGTACTTAGATGTGATGATGGTAATACCTCAAGGTACTTAAGAATTTGTTTTTTATTGGCAGGATATAATTAAGATATGTTTGGCTTAAGATAAACACTGAAAAAAGTGGTAATTTCATCACATGTAATTTTTTAATGTAGGGGTAGGTCGTTCACAGAAGCATTTGGTCTTCTAATACGCATGAGCGGATGGTTATGGATTTGTTTCATCTCGGCAATGAATTAGTTCTTGACCTCCAGAGTTGTGCCCATAACTACAAAGGTTTTTTTCATGGATTAACTACTTAGATCTGATGATGGTAATACCACAGGGTATTTAAGAATTTGTATTTCATTGGCGGGGTATGATTATGATACGTTTGGCTTAAGATGAACACAGAAAAAATGTGGTAATTTCAGCACGAGTAATTTTTTAATGAGGGTTAGGTCTGTCACAGAGCGTCTGTTACTACTTTTTTCCGTGGTGAGGATTGTAAGGGCTTGTGAGGACAAAAAGGTCGAACTGGGTACTAACTGATTTATTCACCTAGGCTCAGGTATACATGGCAGAGTGCGGACGGAAATGTAGTGCCCGACCTCTGATTGCCGTGACCTGCACTCTGAACAATTTGTGTCTGTTGACAGTCAAACAAATAGCAATTTTAAGAGACATAACATACATACAATGATAAGATATATATAGGCAGAAAGGCCAGGAAATTTTACATATGAATATTTACATGAGATTCTTGACATGCTAATAAGTGTGATGCATGAACGTGATTGATGCAAAATAAAGAGACATCTGACGTCTTTACAAGTGCTCCCCCTCCCGCCCAAGACAATTATTATGAAATAATGATTGGAAGACTTCTTGAAAATCAATCACAGAACCTGTGTGGGAGCAGGAGCCGTCCCCGAGTTCTTGATACCTGCAGCTGTGGAGTGGCTTCGACTGCTGAATTGTCCGGCGGTTTTGCCAAGCAGATGACTTCCTTAATGCGGCCCTTGGGACGTTCTCGACCACGTTTCGGGATGCCGATGAGTTCATCCGAGACCTTGTTTTGTGGAGGAATTCTGGGATACCTGCCAGTTTCCTCCCGAGTTTCGCTGTACATCAGGAAGGCTGGCTTTAGCCTGTTGACAGAAAGCCAGTCTTCCCGCCCGTGGATGTTGACAAGGTAGGCCTTGGATGCCCTACTGACGACACGGTGTGGGCCTCTGTTTGGTCTGATCAAGGGTGGGCAGTGGGTGTCGATCCCAATGAAGACGTGCGTGCAGGAATCCAGGCCTTTTGGGCTGTAGATGTGGGTCTGTACGCGAAAGTCTTTCGGCAGGACATGAACCTCTTTGCTATTTCCCTCTGCCTTGGAATGGGTGTATCTCCAACGTCTGGCTCCTTGGGGAAGAACTCTCCTGGTACGGCCAGTGTTTCACCGTAGACTTTCTCTGCAGGAGATTCATCGCCGTTTGCCCTTGGTGCGGTGCGGAGACCCAGCAGGACCCTGGGGAGCTGTGCCTTCCAATTGTCATCGGTGCAATGTACCATCAGAGCTGCCTTCAATGAGCGGTGGGTCCTTTCCACCGTGCCGTTGGATGCAGGGTTATATGCCATCATACTGTGGAGAGTTGTCCCCATCAGGTGTGCCAGGGAGACCCAGAGCTCCGATAAGAATGCCGGGCATCTGTCTGTAGTTATGTTGTTGGGCACACCGAAACGGCTTATCCAACTCGACAGGAGGGCTTCTGCACAGGCACTTGTTGATGCTTCCGTCGTCGGGGTTGCTTCCAGCCATCTTGTGGAATGGTCTATGACCATCAGGAAGTATCTGGTGCTCCCTGATTGCGGTAGAGGCCCTACGACATCTACATGGATGTGCCCAAAACGCAGACGTGGTTGAGGGAAATCCCTGATGCCTGATTCTGTGTGCCAGGTGATTTTGCTTGTCTGGCAGGGTATGCAGTTCTTCGCCCACTCTCGAACATCCTTCCTGACCCCATGCCACACGAACGTTTCTGTCATCAGGCACGCTGTTGTTCACCCTGATTGATGGAAGAGCCCTGAGGATGATGTCGAACGTCTGCTTTCTCCTCGACACGGGTATCATGGGGCGCGGGCGGCCAGTGCTGGTGTCGCAGAGAAGTGTTGAACTGGACCCACCTATTGGCACGTCTTCCCACCTCAGTGCAGTGAGTGCCGTGCGGTAGGCTGCTGTTTCCGGGTCCGTGACTTGTTCCTTCGCCAGGTCCTCGTAGTCTATGTCCAGGTGGACTGAATTTATCTCAACTCTTGATAGGGCGTCGGCCACTAGGTTCTTGCCGGGGATGTAGCTAATGGTGCAGCTGAACTCAAGATAGCGGCCAGGTGTCACTACTGTCTTGCCAACCATGCTTCTCCCGCCCTCCTGAATGCATGCACCAATGGCTTGTGGTCTGTCAGGATGGTGAAAGGGCTGCCATCCAAGAGGTACTTGAAGTGTCGCACAGCTTGGTAGATTGCCAGCAGCTCCCTGTCGAATGCACTGTAGCAGATCTCTGGCAGCTTTAACTTGCGGCTGAAGAAGGCCAGAGGGTGGGGGGAACCGCCTATTACCTGCTCCAGCATGGCTCCTCAATCGATGTTGCTGGCGTCAGTGGTAAGTCTCAGGGGCGGTGGGGTTGTGATGTTAAGGTGGGTAGCTCTGTGAGGCTGCGCCGTGTTCAAATGCGGCTGCTGCGGAGCTGCCCATATCAGAGCTTTCAGCTTCCTTCACGGTTGGGGATACATGATGTGGACGATGTCTGGTACGCGAAGCGATGTACCATGCCGAGGAACTCTTTTGAGACTTGATGGATTTGGTGTTGGAAACTTCTTCACTGCGTCCACTTTGGAGACCATAGGGCTGACACCTGCCGGAGAAATCTCGTGGCCTAGGAAGTCTACCTTTTATGCTCCGAAGGTACACTTGTCGAACCTGACAACCAAACTGTTTTCCTGCAGGTGCTTCATCACAGCCTGGGCGTGGCGTAGATGTTCCTCTGGGGACCTGGAGAAGCTCAGGATGTCGTCTACATAGCAAGATGGTATCCATAAGGCATTGGAATGTGGCCCAGGTGTTCCTGAGGCCGAAGGTGGAGTAGGAGAAGGTATATGTCCCAAACGGCGTGATGATGGCTGTCTTCAGAACGTCGTCGGGGTGCACTGGTACCTGAAAATAAGACTAGAGCAAATCCATTTTGGTAAATACTTTGGCCTCGTGCAGAGCGCCTGTTAGGTCCTGCATGTTCGGCAAGGGATGGTGGCCTGGTGTCGTTATTAGCTTCAGCCGACGGTAGTCCCAACAGGGCCTCCAGGAACCGTCTGGTTTCCTTACCATGTGGAGGGAGGACGCCCACAGACTCGATGCCTTCCTGCAGATTCCCGTTCGTTCCATCTTGGCGAAGGCTCATTTAGCGTCTTGAAATTTTTTGGGTGGCAAGCGGCAGAATTTGGTGTGTGTTGGTGGACCTGTCATGGTGATACATTGATGGATGCCGTGCTTGGCCTGGGCTCCCAGCAACTAACGCAGCTCTGGCTTGAAGATGTCTGGGAACTCATGGAGAAGGGGGCTGTATCTGTTCGAAGAGATGGAGCAGACGGCAGGCATCCCTGGCCCGGTGGAGAGCGGTGGGGAGCAGCAGGTTCCGGTATCCAGCAGGCGTTTTCGGTCGACGTCAACCAGAAGTCTGTGGTGTGCGAGGAAATTGACGCCTAGGAGAGGAAACTTGACGTCCACGATGATTGAAGGGCCAATTGTATTTACGGCCCAGGATGGATATTCTGTGGGTCAGAGTTCCATAGCAGCGGATGGGGCTTCCATTTGCGGCAACCAGCATGTTTGCGGTCATCCCTCAATGGTGGAAACAACAATTGCAGAGCCCCAGTGTCTACCAGCATCCGTCGTTTCGATATGGTGTCGTGGATGAAGAATCCTACTGGCTGGGGCTCCTTAAGGTTTGCGACCACTGCTGTTATTTGTGGCTGCCTTTCTCGTTTTTTGTGAAAGAACAGGGGGCTTTGCAATTTCTTGCGGCACTTCTGAAACTCCAGTGGAAGTAACACCAGGCTGGGTTTGTCCACGTCCTCTGCTGCTGCGGCGGCGCCTTCTTCGTGTCCTCTGCCTCAGCTTCTTCTGTTACCTGGTTACAGGCTGCGGGTGTTGAGGCGTGTTTGTAGGCCTTGGTGGCCTCATGGAGTTTGTGTGTGATGTTCACCAATTCGTCCATTGAAAGGGCATCCACATCCGTGATTTGCTCCCTCACCTCCTGCAGAAGGCACCGCAGGAATATTTCTCGCGACAAGCTGATCTCCTTCCTCTGACCGTCTGCGTCGATGCCTGGCATCATCAGGAGACCTCATAGTTCGTCCCAGGCATCCCTGGGTGATGCATCCCCCAGGGGCTGGGTCATCAAGTCGAGGGCACGTTGGGCTCTCTCTGCGTTGAGCTTATCTTGCAGGTCTCTGTACTTGACTTTGCCCAGCTGCGAGTCCAACCATGGAGTGATTTTGTTGATGGCCTCTTCTGGTAGCATTGTCATGGTTATGTCCACCTTGGTCTCTTCGTCTGTAATTTTCATCACTCGGAAATGGACATCTACCTGCAGAAACCAGGATGTGGTGTTTTGTCACGAGAACAGAAGGAGTTTTATCACCTGGCTTATTGTCCTCGGAATGACTTTCTTCCTCAGTATCTGACATTGTTTCCTCACACCAAAATGCGAAATACGCACTGTATTTAGTCTGTTAATGGTGTTTGGGGCTTGTCAGAAGTCAAAACTATACACTGTGTGGTTCTGTTAGTGATTTCTGAGTACGGTTGGCATGAATCGTAAATGGCAGGGCCAAACCGTTCGAGCATGCCAGAACGTACCTGGAGGGGTACGCCATAATTAGTCTGTTAGTGGCGTGGGTGTTCTCCGAGGAAGGAGCTTTCAGAGGCCTAGACTTTTGTCGCCATGTGGTTACGTTAAAGGCTCTCTGAAGGTAAAGCAGCACTGTAGTGAGTCCATTAATGGCGAATCCAAAACCGCTGTGTTTGCTGTCACTCCTCGGGTCACCAGTTGTGAGGGCAAAAAGGTCGAACTGAGTACTAACTGATTTATTCACCTGGGCTCAGGTATACATGGCAGAGTGTGGACAGAAACGCAGTGCCCAACCTCCGATTGCTGTGACCCACACTCTGAGCAATTTGTGTTTGTTGACAGTCAAACAAATGGCAATTTTAAGAGACATAACATACATACAATGATAAAATATATATCGACGGAAAGGCCAGGAAATTCTACATATGATTGTTTACATGAGATTCTTGACATGTTAATAAGTGTGATGCATGAATGTGATTGATGCGAAATGAAGAGACATCCGACGTCTTTACAGGCTGACTGGTGTGGTGGTAGAAGGCATATTTTGAATTACATTGCTTTATGACTGAATGAAAGTAATTCTGATACAGTCAAACATATCTGTTTAATTTTTTGGATACACTAAACTGGTTATAGGGTTTCAGTGGGAGGAGTTTAATGACATCACCAACAGAAAAGGTGGTGGTTTTCTGCCCAAGGTACTGGTGACTCCCATAACATTACTTAAGAAAAGGTGAACAACACCAGTAAAAACAAAATTTCATTTCTTTTGTCTGTCTTCGTATGTCTGTCACAGGGTAGGGGTCTCATTTTGAGTTATAACCTTTCTGGGGTGACATAGGAGCAGAGTGCAAAATTTTGTCTATGTCTGTCAAATAGTTCGGATTTATAGTGGACAGATTCACTTTTATTATATAGAGAGAAGATAGAAGAAGAAGTTATATATATATATATATATATATATATAAGATTTTACTATATATATATATATATATATATATATATATATATTTTTATAAATATTTACGCTGTTCGCCCTCGGAACATTTAGGGATAGAAATATCAGCCTGACTGAGACTGGGAAAGACGTTGTCTAGGAGCATTCAGTTCAACCTAACGCCCGTTGGAGAACGGATAGTAAGTTAGGCCTTCCACCCTATAGGAAAATTTCCATATCAGCCTTAAAAATAGGTGGTCCTAAGGTTCTTTTTTTCCTTTTTACCTGTCTCTCGTGGCTAATGTTTTAACAGAGCATAGACGCCAAGGCATGACTGTAGGCCTGTTTTGACCTAGCGCTGTCAGGGAACTTCAGAGAGAAACTAGCCGCCTGAGCTGACGCCTGTAAAGGTAACTGTCCCCGCTTTCTTTGTCTATTATTTTATTAGTGAATGGTGGAGCAAGAAACACACACCCGAACTTCAGCACATCCGTTGTAAATGCGCAACGCTTCGTCATTAAGGTATAGTCGTGTGCTGTTCAAACTTCGTCCATTCTTTTAACCTCTTTTCTGTATTTCACATTTCTTTGTTTTCTTCCTTCAGCCACCACTTAGTGTATATGTGTTTACGAAGTCTAGATTAAGCCTAATTATTATATTGTGAGCTTCAACCCCATTATTCCAGTAAAATACCTAGGATTTAGGGTAAGCAAAATCAGGTTAAATCTCGATGCTTTGTATGCCTCAAGCGTCCGAATGTTTGGAAGAACCGTTATGTTTAAAATCAAATTCATCTCAAATATTTTTGTTAAGGTTAATAACCCTTAACTGGCGACCTTTGGCTAATTAACGACTGTCTTTGAGGTTAACTTTTGGCTTCAAGTGGCAGGTTACGTGTAATCTTGGTTTGCAGGGCCGTAAAATTACGTAAATTGAATAATACATGATCAACCAAGACCCTCACACGTAACATTGGCGACCTTGCGTAGAATCTAAAGTACATTTTAGAGAAAGAATCTGGAGAAAAGGAAATTAAATTACATTAATTCCAAAAAAAATAAAAGTCAGATATCGAACTCCATTTCATTCTTCCAAACAAGGAACGAGGCATAATAATAAGCAGTAAAGAGAATTATAATAACAAGTGTAGTAAGAATTAGCTGTAGGTAAAAAGGTGCGACTCGAGAGCAGAGCGTCATAATTTATAACGTCTAAGACAAGGACATTACCGTGTTCGGATCGTGAATCAAGTCGTTCAAGTAACGAATTCAAAGGCCGAATCGGAGCCCGTTTCATGTACACAAAGTAATATACTAATCGCGTCGGCAATTCCGATCGTTAGTGTTTGCTTATAGCGGGAATCATTCAAAACCGTGTCAGTGAAGTAGCAAACGAACTGAAATAGTAATTTTACAATAAAGGTACCGTTCAACAACGTAAATTTATGCAGGCAGGCTAGCATTTCTCTTTTCATTCTTTTGTTTAATGTCCGTGAGAATACGATAACAAAAGACAAAGTTGTTTGGTAATTTAGTTTTCCATCCTTAACGTAAAACACTATGCATGATTGGTATATTTAAAGTAAAATCTGGATACCTGCATTTGTTTTGTTGCGCGTTGTTTTGAATTTGTTTGAAAAAGAAAATACCCGCCATCTTGGATTCCTCCACCGTGTTCGCATGTTGTTTTGAAATTGTTCGAACTGTTTGTGAGAGAACGGCCATTTTGGTGTTCCTTCACGCCGAGGTTGTTTTTGAAATTTAGGCCTAACGGGACCCTGGCCGCCATTTGAAGACCCTTGTTATTGTCATCCGCTGTCGTGACCAGAATCTGCCCGAGCCACTCTTGGGGTCATTTTTTTTTTTTTGCTTTTCGTAGCGAACCCACCTCCTAATATCTTAGCTAGGAAAAAACCAAAAGATAATTTAGGCAGGGAAAGATAGGCCTTAGTTAGGAGTACCATAACAAGTTCCTACGAATACCTGCTATAAAAATCATATAAAGAGAATTTAAAATTTTACGATAAACTTTTGTGACGTCGGCTCCCAGGAAAATTAAGATAATAAAGTAATCCCTAAGGAAGTCAAGACGACGCATCTATATCATTTTATTAAGATCCATGCCATTGTGCATGTATAAAATCTTTGTTTACATGTTCTCAAGCAGCAAGAAATTCGCTGATTGAAAATCTCTCTCTCTCTCTCTCTCTCTCTCTCTCTCTCTCTCTCTCTCTCTCTCTCTCTCTCTCTCTCGTCATTCAAGTAAGCATTCCTAACCTAAGTGTACGTGACCCTCTTCAAAGAAAGAACGGCCGACACTAGGCTAATTAATTCGAATACAATAAGCCAAATAAAAGAAACACCTCTGTCCCACAATAGATGAGGACAAGTTAAGAGTAATTACAATACAGTGATAAACTGTCGGTCACGAGTGAGGCCTGCTATCCAGACCGAAGCAAACAGTAGTTTTCACCCTCTGAAAAAGAAGGGGCCAGCACTGGGGCCGGTACTGGGACCAGCCACTCACGAGGATCTTTAAAGAAAAAAAAAAAAAAAAAAAAAAATTCACTTTATTCCACAGTGCCAATAATTTGCAGCACTGTCATCACTTGAATAGCTTACTTCTCTATCTCTCTCTCTCTCTCTCTCTCTCTTTTACCTTCCCTTTCTCTCTCATTCGATTGTTGCACTCTGCAGGGGGTGTAGAGTGCCTTTCCTCCCATATAGCCTAGCTGGACTCCAGTAGAGGGTCCCTAGGAACACATTGGCACCATAAGTGCCACTAAAGAAAAATAAAAAAACACAGAAGAGAAAAGGTTCTTCTGGGACCTAACCTGCACCAGTGCCTAGGGATACTGAGTGCCACCCGTGTGACCTGTACACGGCACACCCAAACTACAGTGCCACCTTTTGAAAGGGTGCCACGTCATTGAAGAGACACTTCCTCGCTGCCCAAGTACGCCCAGTCGACCCGGTTAGACGCCCTTCCCCACCAGAACCATGGCAGCAGAGCATTATAAAACCTTCCTGGGGCTGGGGACGGCAGGTCTCACCGGCTCGGAACTTACCACCTGGGTTAAGGAGCAAGTGGACGACTTGGCCAAGCGGGAGAAGGAAGAAAGACTCGAGCAGAGGAAGTATGAAGCAGAACGAAGGGTGTATGTATGAAGCCGAGCAAAGGCAATATGAAGAGGAAAGAGAAGAAAGAAGGAGACAGCATGAGTTAGCCTGCAAGGAAACTGAGTTAGCCCTAAAAGAGAAGGAGCTCGAGCTTGAGAGAGCGAAAATGGAGAATGCCGAAGCTATGGCTAGCCATCAAGCCTCCAGTCCTACACCTGCAGCATCAAACGCTCCAATTTCGAGCATCAATTCCCTAGTCCCCAAGTGGACTGAGGACGAGCCAGAAGCATGGCTGGAGGAGATCGAGGCTCTTTTCGATAACTACAGCACCACGGAGACGGAGAGAGCCTTAATACTAGCCAAGCATATGGAGGGAAAAGCCAAGGCAGCGCTTCGCTCACTGGAGAAGAGCCAGAGAGGCAACATGGCGGAAGTTCGTAGAGTCATTACAAAGGCCTACGAAATAACCCCAGAAAAATGGAGACAACGGTTCCGAGGTCTTGCCAAGGAAGTCGGCTGGTCTTGGACGGAATGGGCATGTCACAAAACCCAGTCCGGTACGCGCTGGTTCGACTCCTTGGCCTGCACGACGTTTGAGGATCTCTTCAATCGGACCATGCTAGAAGACCTCTTCCAATGTGTGCCAGGGCCCCTTGCGGTATATCTTAACGATAAACAGCCCTCCACACTTATGGAAGCTTGTCGCATGGCTGATTCGTGGGAAACTTTCAATCAGTCGCATAGCACCTCTCAGAAGCGAATCATCCCTCCGGCCTACCTCTCGAACTCCACTCGCCCGAGGAATGGACTGCCTAGCAAGACCCTGTGCAACTATTGCAAGAAGGGGGGCCACGCTGAAGCTGAGTGCCGATACAAACTCGGCACTAATAAGCAGCCTAACCCTACCAGCCAGAACTCCGCTCCCGATTCATCCGCTCAGCCCTCTCCTCCAACAGTTACTGCAGGCCACCGAGCCCATCCAAAAGGCCCGTGCAGATCCTGTGGGGCTGCTAGCCACTACAATGCTGGATCTCCGGCCTGTCCACATCATGTCCCCACCACCAAATTTGTCAACCTAATCAGCACTTCATTTTCTGCTGCTGGTCCGCACCGGATCCTTTACCCCGAGAGACTGGAAACCCAGTTCATCTCGGTGGCCCTCTTCAGAGCACTAGCCTGCCAGTGACCCTTCCGGTCACAGTAGACACTGCGGCAGACATTAGCCTGGTCACTAGGGCCCAAGTGCCAGCCGGTGCCATGGTTGACGAAGAAACCCGGTGGGAAATGAAGTGGATAGAGGGCCACACCATTACCGTTCCTACGGTCCAACTCCAGGTAATGACACCTTGGGGCACGATACCCCACCGCCTTGGCGTGGTAGGTGGAATTCGGCCCGGAGTGGCCTTCTTGTTGGGTCGGGATCTTCTCTGCGGAAGCCCGTCACCAACACCACTCCGCAGCCACGTTACCTCCTCCACGGAGGCCCCATCTAACACTCTCAATAAGGTCAAACCTCCACCTTCCGCCCACCAAAGTGGTCCGCGGAAGGGGCACAACCCAAACTATTCCAGGCCTAGCCCTCTCCAATTGTGAAGGGCTGGCCCACCAAGAGGTCCTCCCCTCCGCGAAGAGAGATTCAGGAGGAGCAGTACCGCTGCAGGACGTGCAAGCTGGCAGACCACTCCACAAATTGGGAGGGCTGCCCAAGGCAAGCAACGCCCAGCGGACGCCCCGAACAAAACTCACCGAGAGGCTACGATCTCCCCTGCTGGGGCAGGAATCTCTGCCGCAGGCAACCCAAGTTGTCCGCGAGGTATTGCACCTCCGGACCCCTCATCAGGCATGCCTGACCTCAACTGCTGCCAGTGCCACTTGCGAGCACTGAGCAGTGCCAGACTCCGTCCGCCACGGACGTTGAGCTACCAATGGAAAAGGCCCTATGCCGGGTCTAAATCATGAGGCGAATCCTCCTCCGGGAGATTTAGGATTCCCCATGCAGTTGATCATCGCGACTGGAGAGCCTCCAGCACCCAAAACTTCTTCTTTGCAAAATTTGACTCCAGGGGATGAACCCCTGGAGGATCGAAATGGTACCCCTTCCTTGGAAGACCAGGAACTGGCATCCTCGGACGCAGAAGTCGAGATCGCTCTTGCTCCGGTTGTCGCAGCAGCCGGAGTAGGGAGTCCTCCCGCAGCTTTTTGCAGTTGCCCCTGACTTCGCGCCCGCTAGCCCTTCTGGCCTGTCCCCGGAGTCGGTGCTCTCATCACCTGCTAGGCCAGCTACTGATAGGCCTTGGAGGAAACCGAAGAAGAAGAAGAAGGGGCGGAAGAGAGCCCAGTAGTTGCCGAGCTATACGCTCATCCTGGCACTAGTGCCCTCTCGGCACAGTGCCCTAACATCTAAGAGTGATCCTGGCCCCTTGCCCAGAGAAGGTAGCCAGTGTGATCTCTTCCTTTTATTTGTACCCAGCCTAGGCCACCTTAAAGTACAGTACATCAATTTAGTAGCCTTGTTCTTTCCACTTACCACCGAGCCGCAGTAATCATGTAAGTAGCCTAACTAATTTCAGTAATCTTAACTATTGTGAAACGAGCCACGATGCTCGTGACACGCATGGCCTAAGACCTCAGTGAGGCACCCATTTATCATATGAGGCAACCCTCATGAATTAACTAGTAATTTTAATTGTATTAAACATAAACCAAGTTGTGATTTAGTTAGAACATTAACTCTTATGTTGGTGCTACGGTCAGGTTAGGATAGGTTAGGCTAGGGAATATCATAGAATGTACCACTAGGCTAGGTCTAAACACATCATGATTGTAGGAGGTAGCCTATAATAACCGTGAGCACCTTCTAGTACTATTAGAATTAGGTTAAGTAGTGATTATAGCTCATATCCTATCTAGGGTTAGGTAGTTCTGTAGCTAGGTAGGCTAACCAGGACTAATCTGCTCAGGGAAGGAGAGTAACCTACGAGAGGCGAACAGCTTGCTTAGTATAGACCTTCACGCCCGAAAAGGAGTGAAGGCCCTCTTAAAGGGGGAGCTTTTATAAATATTTACTGCTGTTCGCCCCTCGAACATTTGAGGGATAAAAATATCAGCCTGACTGAGACCGGGAAAAGACATTGTCTATATAGGAGCATCTTCAGTTCAAACCTTAACGTCCGTTGGAGAACGGGATAGGTAAGTTAGGCCTTCCACCCTATAGGAAAATTTCCCATATCAGCCTTAAAAATAGGTGGTCCTAAGGTCCTTTTTCCTTTACCTGTCTCTCATGGCGAATGTTTTAACAGAGCATAGAACGCCTGAAGGCATGACTGTAGGCCTGTTTTGACCCAGCTCCGGTCAGGGAACTTCAGAGAGAAACTAGCCGCCGTCTCGAGCTGACGTCTAGAAGGTGGCCCTGTCCCCGCCTTTGTCTATTATTTTATTAGTGAATGGTGGAGCAAGAAACACACACCCGAACTTCAGCACGTCCGTTGTAAATGCGCAAACGCTTTGTCATTAAGGTAAAGTCGTTTTTGTTCAAAACTTCGCCCATTCTTTTAACCTCTTTTCTGTATTTCAATTTCTTTGTTTTCTTCCTTCAGCCACCACTTAGGGTATATGTGTTTACGAAGTCTAGATTAAGCCTAATTATTATATTGTTAGCTTCAACTCTGTTATTCCAGTAAAATACCTAGGATTTAGGGTAAGCAAAATCAGGTTAAATCTCGATGCTTTGTATGCCTCAAGGTCCGAATGTTTGGAAGAACCGTTATGCTTTAAAATCAAATTCATCTCAAATATTTTTGTTAAGGTTAATTACCCTTAACTGGCGACCTTTGGCTAATTAACGACTGTCTTTGAGGTTAACTTTTGGCTTCAAGTGGCAGGTTACGTGTAATCTTGGTTTGCAGGGCCGTAAAATTACGTAAATTGAATAATACATGATCAACCAAGACCTCACACGTAACAATATATATATATATATATATATATATATATATATATATATATATATATATATATATATGTATATATATGTACATATATATATGTATATATATATATATATATATATATATATATATATATATATACATATACATGTGTGTGTGTATGTGTGATGTCTGTGTATGGACTTCTTACTACTAGTCATGTATCCAGATGAGAATATAATGAATCCTTCTCTTTCCTTCCTCCTTGATAGGATTGAACTCATGCACAGTAGAAAAGATTGAGAATTATCACTTAGTCCACTATGCTACTAATAAGGATATATACTGTATATGTGTGTGTGTATACAGTATATTATATATATATATATATATATATATATATATATATATATATATATATATATATATATATATATATATATATATATATATATATATATATATATGTGTTAGGAGAAACAACTTATGGTTAAGCAATATATATATTAGTACATGCTGGGTCAGGTTAAATTGAAGTCAGCCTTAAGGGCCACACCCAGCATCCAATGCGTAAGCAAAAGGGTAATGAACGATAGACTTACCTTGTAATTACATTGAAAACAAAAGGAAAGGAAAAGTTGCCAGGAAACCAGTGATTACATTAAATTGATTTATTCTGTACCCTTCAAACAAATATAATTAACCTCGGCTGGCTTGCAATCCAGCAGTTAATTGCACAGTCAATGTGCCACAACAATTGTATTTACAAATGAAATAGAATAAATCTGGCTAGGATACAGCCAGGTAAAGAGAGCAACAGGAATCTTATAACAACAATTCAGTAATTGGTTTCCACAATGAAATGATAATTATGCAATGACAATGCGTGACAGAGCCGTCATGATGACTATCAATTTCAGAGGATATCTTGCAGGCGGCAAGACTAAGTTGAAATCTTCTAAGGTAATCGGTCATAAGGTTGCAGGTTGCAGAACACAAGGGGCAAGATGACCAGTATCTGGAAAAGATTCCCAGATAAGCATCCGTATACACAAAAGATTCTCTCACTATGGAGGGGTGTATTATTCTAGATTTAATTAACACAAATTTAACACAGCGAGGAATGCTTTCAATTATATCACTGAGCAAAATTAATTTATTACTGGACTTAAGTCATGAGGGAAAATGTACATGTTAGGTTTGCAAACAAAGGGGGTTTGTACCGGGGTGAATGGCAATATGAAATGAGGAAAAATGAGAGAGCTAGTACAAGAATCAGACACTGGTGTTAATTGCTAAATTCAGACCTACCAATAACACCTGTGTAGTAAGCTCGGTTTCTATGAGGTTGATCCAGTCTGCCTGTCATTATCAACTACGAACACGTGGTCGACTAGTGGACAAAGAGCAACGCACCGAAGAGCTAATGCTAGGAGACAACGTTCTGTCGTGCGGCTGGCGGAGAAGTGATAGCGAATTTAGGTGTCTTGGTTCTCCCTCGGCTTCGTAAGGTGGGCGACGTCCCAGGGTGTCTGGAAAAGCAATTAACGCCAGCAAGAAAGATTCACAGGGAAACAGGTCATGGGGTCAGTATATTTAAAGAGCAATAGCATGCTGTGCCACATGAAGACTTTCCAACGTTTCGCTGACAGTCTGGCACCAGGCCTTCATGACACCTGCATTGCGGACCACAATTCCCACACCATGCTCCTTAGCAACAAATCAAGCTAGCAGGATGGCGCCACTTCCAGGACACACCTGGTTTCATATATTCAGAAGACGCAAAGTCTAAAATCAAATGGATGTGCATTATTGGTCTGTTAGTTACCATGTCAATTTTCTGACCGCTGATTGGTCAGCGATTCGTATAGATAACACTGTAGTTTGTTAATAAAGCATCACTTTAAGGTCATAATTCTCGTCTTAGTCATCTTGCCAAAATGCCTACTTACTACCACGACTGATCAGGCTGTTCCTAAGTCTTGCTTCTTTCTCACAAACATCCCCTACAGTGTACTGCTAAGGGGGGTGAGGAGACCCTTAATCTAACCCCCCATTTTTTGCTGCCCCAGCTTCAAAGGAAACTGGGCACTAAGTTAACAGCCTGGAGAGACTGGAACAGCGATAATATATATAATATTATATATATATATATATATATATATATATATATATATATATATATATATATACACATTACCAATAAGGAAAGTGGTCATGTATTCTCTCTCTCTCTCTCTCTCTCTCTCTTCTCTCTCTTCTCTCTCTATATATATATATATATATATATATATATATATATATATATATATATATATATATATATATATATATTTATATATATATATATATATATATATATATATATATATATATATATATATATATATATATATATATATATATATTTATATGCAGAGAGAGAGAGAAATATTGACCACTTTCCTTATACATTGTTTATCCGTAAGTCGTTTCTCCTAACAGAGGCTGGCTGAAGGGAAAGAATAGCACATTCATACTTAACTTTAACTGCTGAATTCCGATGAATCCCCTGTGGAGTAAAACTTACACAGGACTGGCTACTTCATTACCTCCTTAAGGGTTCATCAGCAGTGCACTGAGCACCTTACACGCACTGCGCTGTTAACCCCTCCCGGATATATAAGCCCTCCTTTCCTGTACCTTCTTCAGCCCATCTGTCTGAATCTCTGGGTCCAAAAGACTAATTCATATTTTCATTGCACACGTATCTTTTTACCACTTTTGTTAAGCATTTCCACATTCTTGTCTTCAGTCATTCTTTTTACACCATATTTCATGTGAACTGCAGCTACATTTTTCTCTTTCATTCACATTCAGCGTCCAGTCCTAACTTCCACATCGGAGAGTTGGCTCAACAGTCCTTTCATACATTGTATCTTGGCTTCCATAGACAGTTAAAGTCTCTTCTCAATCTGTTTCACGCACCCAGTTACCTTTCTTGCTTCACCTTTTATATGACACACTTCTTTTGTCATAAAACCAACATCTGTTACAGTGACCCCAAAGTAATTATTTTGATTCAATACTCCATCTTTCTTGTATTTATATACCCCATAACCCTCCTCTTGCTCATATTTACTCTCATTTATCTTCTTATGCAAACACTTTCAAACTTTTACTAGTTTCTGCAGGTTCTCTTCACCATTCCCAATCAACATAGTATCAGCATCAAACATTAAGGGTTCAACACTCCACTAACAACTCTCTTCGTTTTAGAACTTTGCACCGACAACCTATCCTTTCTGTGGCTTCCTCAGGCTTCTTTAGGTACTGAACGGTGAAGGCGACTTAACACACCTATCTTCTTGATTTAACACGTTTCACTTCTTTGGTTAAATCTTTGAATCACTCTGAGTTATTTAGCTTCTTTATATGAACCTTTAAATCACTTTCAGATATTTAACTTCTAAATAATATATTCTCAACACTGCACATTGCCTACCGATTCTACCATAAGCTTGTCTTAGCTCCCTGTCAAACTCTTTCGCTTTCTCTTTACTTTTAAATTTCTCACTTAGTTGTTTCATAAGAAATACAAAATCCACATACCTTTTTCCTTATATAAATTCACACTTTCCTTCCCCTTCATTCCTTCCATCTTAATGTTTCACCTTCACAATCAAAATCCTAAAATACACCTTTTTTGGCGTACGAAGCAAACGTTATGCCCCTGTATTTCTTAGTCTCTTCTATCATTTTACTTCTGCATACATATATATATATATATATATATATATATATATATATATATATATATATATATATATATAATATATATATATATATATATATATATATATATATATATAATCAACACACAATCACGTGTGGAACAGAAATAAATTTCTGACTCATCAAGATGATCGAACCCAGGTCTTTCAATTAAAAGGCAAGGGCGTTGCCCATTAGACCATACAAGTTGTATGGCCTAGTGGGCAGCGCCCTTGCCCTTGCCTTTCAATTGAAAACCTGGGTTCCATCCTGATGTGAGTCAGAAATTTATATATATATATATATATATATATATATATATATATATATATATATATATATATATATATATATATATATATATATATATTTATATATATATATATATAAGTAATATATATATGTATATACATTATATATATATTGTATATATATATATATGTATATATATATATATATATATATATATGTATATATATTATATATATATATATATATATATGTTTATATAATGCACATTCCCATGTATGCATAAATGCAAAAGAACACACTCAAACAAAATGTTTGTGCCTCAAAGAAGACACACCAACCAGATTAACGTCTAGAACCATGATACTGCAATTCCAGCAAAATCGGCCGCAACTTAGGAATGCTTTTCATCCAAGTTGCATTATTGATCAAACGTGTGACTACATTCTCTCTTTCCTGCGTAACGCTTTAGGCTTGATTTCGAATTTGATTTAAAGATTATTGGTAATTTTTTTTGTCCGTTAGAAAATCATCATGTTTTTAATTATTATTTTTTCTTCGGTAATCTTAAATCTCTCGTACGTGCCCCATTCTAGTTTTTCTAGTTGTAAGAAATGATTTGATTGCATATTATCGGACATACAATAGTGGAGTGTGTGTAATATATATATATATATATATATATATATATATATATATATATATATATATATATATATATATATATATATATATATATACGTATATATATATATATATATATATATATATATATATATATATATATATATATATATATATATGTGTGTGTGTGTGTGTGTGTGTGTGTGGTCTGTGTATGTGCATGTATGTATGTGTGTATATGTGTGTGTGGGTATTCATATTCATAAGACAACCAATGAAAATGGTAAAAGAGTAGGAAAATGTTTGAAAGAGGAGAGAATTAGGAGTAAATGTAGGTAAGAGTCAAGTTATGAGGGTAAAGGTAGACCTCAAAGATGGAGCAAAGAATGGTAACATGGATGGTGGAAGAATATAGACAGGAGATTCATATGAGTATCTTGGTATAAATATGGACGGTAGGATTAGAAAAGAGGAGAGTCACAGAATAGGAAAAGCTAGAAAGATTGCAGGGTGGGTACAGAAGATTGAAAAGAATTGTTTTTGGAATCAAGGCTTGAAGTGTGATACTGAATGTAAATGTAAGAGCAGAGTGAAGCTGTTGATATCGTTTATATGCTTAGTATATACAGCTTGAGAGAAACTGAAAAGGCGAGAATTCTGGAGATACACAGAAGTGGTAAGAAGTCTAATGTTGGTGAACGGGTATAACAGAATATTTTGAGATGGCTTGGCCATGTGGAAAAAATGGGTGATGATGGGTGTTAGAAGGAGAGAGAGAGAGGAAGAAGACCTAGAAAAGGTTGGGTAGAAGCGGGGGAAGAGGTTTTAGAAAAGAAGGGTCTTAATATTCAGAAAGCGCGAGAGTGCGTGCAAGATAGGGGTGAATGGGGGAATTTATCCAGAGGTTTCAAAGTGCTGCTGACGAGCATTCTATTTAAATGTATAAAATGATTAATCTCGTGGAGATATTACTGCACGGGCTTCTACCACGATTCAGCTGGCAAAGTATGAATGTGACAATGATCGTTGTGTTGTTTTTTCTGGAGACCCTATTTTAGCAAAAAGAGGTTCAGTGTTGAATACATACATGCATATATATATATATATATATATATATATATATATATATATATATATATATATAATATAAATGTATGTATGTATATATATATAGATAATCACAAATATATAAATGTATAATATATGTATATATATATATATATATATATATATATATTTATATATATATATATATATATATATATATATATATATATATATATATATATATGTGTGTGTGTGTGTGTGTGTGTGTGTGTGTGTTTGATTATCTAACTTTTATACCTGATGTAAGTAAAGGCACACCCTTTGTCACCGGCCTTCTCATTTGTTTTTATCCTCAATCATTATTACTTAAATCCATCTTCCGCCTTCTTACGCGACCCAATAAAAGGTCACGCATGTGTGAAGGGGAGAAAAGTTTACTTTTTAGTGGTTTTCTGATCTACAAGGCTTCAGGGTGGTCAGTTCTATACTGTCGAAAACAAAAGAAAAATACAAATTTTGCTTCGTACCTGTAGCCAGTATTTATTTTTATATTATTTTCTTTGATTGCTAAATGCAAAAGAAATAAGATGAATGGTTTTCTGACTGTGGCGTTCACTGCTGCTATTTCGATTGGTGTATCGAATGAAAAAGAAATCGAATAATACGGAGAAGAGATCACAAATTTTCGCAGAATGCTCCATATTTATTTCCCGTAAAGTATGTCTTCGAATAATAAAGACAGTGTCGAATCAATATGAAAAGTAGAAATGTCTATGCGTGCCATTTTTCATTGCTGTTATTTGTGTCAAAAATAGTTGATGAGACTTATACCAGTAGCTATTTTTAAGATGTTTTCGATTTTAATTCAATACTTTCATATTTATGGTGTAATTTGTCTCGAATGCCATTTGGGGGTATTAAGAATTGAAGGCATTTCTTAATTGCTTTTTGACTGATTAATTATAACGCTTGCTAAGAAAATAGTTCCGTGATAGGAAAGAGGAGTTTTAGTATGGCCTCTTTGCTTAAAAATAAATGACAGTTTTTCAAGAGGAATCTCTCTCTCTCTCTCTCTCTCTCTCTCTCTCTCTCTCTCTCTCTCTCTCTGTTTTGCCATTAGTGTTTCAGGTTAACCAAATTAGAGTGGAAAGGCAAGGCTCATTAATATTGATGCACCCCTAAACATGCGGAAGAGGGAAGAAGGGGAAAAAAGATGTGAATTTGTATGAATTCAAGGCACCAGGGACACGATATGTGTGCCAGTCAGGTTAGAAAGGGCAAACAATAATTAAATGAACAAGAGTGTTGGGAGACCGCAAGCCTTCACTAAAGCGGAGCACTCCGGTTCCTCAAAATTTACTTTCTCCCTAAAATTAACATTCGTATTTCACTCTAAATATAACTTTTTGTTAGTAACGAAGCTCACCTTCGGTAAATTTTTCACTAAAATTTACTCGCAGTTTTTGCTTAATATGCTATCAGACAAACAGGCCAAAAGTATGTCCTGTTTAGCAGAGGTAGTAGATAGTATTTAGTAAGTTTGGGCAAAGGAAGGGCCTATTTAGCTCAGAATTTCAGAATAGTTGTTAAGATAGCCGAAACCCTAGTTTGAATTGTGACTCTTTGGAACGAAACACTGAATGCTCCTTAGGATATAGTTCGTTTAAGAATGGGTGATAAGAACAGTAATAGATGGCTTGTTACTTGTTGCAAATAACTAGAGAATAGTGTAGAATATGGCATATTGTTCTGGGGAAAAGAGGAAGACTTTTCAGGCAGGAGTCGAGTTCCAGGTAATCTAGAAAATCATTCAAAAAATAAGGAAAAGGTATTGTTCGTGATTCTGTGGATATTTAGTTGTAGGCTATAAGGTAAACGAAAATGGAGATTGAGAATTTCCGGTCTAGCTTGTAACTAACATGAAAATCAAGGGAGCTCTGAAATATTGCGACAGCTTTACATGAAACCAGATTTTGGCTTACTGCGATGCTTCCCAAAAGAGCGCTAGCGACGGCGACTTCATCATGATTTTACCTTTTAGTAATGCTTCTTACGGATCAAGGAAATGCATTAGACCTGAGCTTCGGTAATGCTTCTTTGGACGTGATGACGTAGTCAGGATTGACCTTTCTGTAATGTTTTTCGTTTGATGCAGACTTAATCAGTGGTAAGGCTCTTTCCCATTATTTGAACGTCCATCAGCGACTGTCTTTGAGAGAAGCACAACAGCCTGAGTCTGTTTATGTGGATTCGGCATTCAAGGGAAAACAAGAAGAAACAGAAAACGAAAAGCGACAACAAGTGTTATTATGCCTCCGTGCCTCTTTATTTCCCAACATCCCCACTGTTATTTTATTCACATCAAGCTGTTTCCCCTTACGGTGGAAACTGGGGAGTAAAACAACACAATTATCATTGCCACATTCAGACTTTGATTGCAGAATTGTGGGTGAATCCCTTGTGCAATACTTCCTTAGTATTAGCGTCTTCGTACACGTTCACAAAAAGGCTCAGCAACAGGACATCGAACCATTGAAACACATGTGGCATGGATAATTATAATATTCATATGGAATTACGGTTTAGCGTACAATTACTCCATTGACTTCTGTTTTAAACAGCTAAACATTGGATTATATGATTCAATTTCTTATAATAATCAGACAAATAGGTACGTCATATTCATTATACGTATTTAATATTTCGGTTTTAGTTACAAGTTTCTGACATTACAGGTAATCATATGTAATACGAAGATACAAATGTAAAAGATGATCTTAATTGCTTTCGTGGCAAAGTTCTCAAAAGGTTGCAGTTAACAGATGCAGTTGGGCTGTGTTAGGAGTGGCAGAATTACTACCTGTCCTAAGCTCTTCGCTGGGAGAGTCGGTAGAGTTGTGGGCTAGCACTCGGTAGGCCCGAGTTCGAGTCTCCGGCCGGCTAATGAAGAGTTAGAGGAATTTATTTCTGGTGATAGAAATTCATTTCTTGCTATAATGTGGTTCGGATTCCACAATAAGCTGTAGGTCCCGTTGCTAAGTAACCAATTGGTTCTTAGCCACGTAAAATAAGTCTAATCCTTCGGGTCAGCCCTAGGAGAGCTGTTAATCAGCTCAGTGGTCTGGTAAAACTAAGGCATACTTAACTTTTAACTACCTATAGTAAACACACACTTTGTCTGTACTGAAGTGGCCATGTAGCCATGAATCTATACAGCAAGGTGCTTTCATTGGAGCATCGTTTGAGGAGATTCCTAGTAGTGGACCGAGGGATCCACGTCAAAAAGAGGAGCGCCCTTCATAAGATTTGGTCCAACTTTTCTGTCTGCAGTAGTGGTTTTGGTCACCTTGAGCTACAGGAGGCAAACATGAAGAATGGTGAGGCCTTTTTGGTAAACATATTGAATTTAATTCTCACTTCCTCTACTTGCCATTTGCTTCCATAGTTTCCTTCTGCATCAGGGATTGCTCCAAACCAGTAATTATTGTCGGCCTGTAAAAATGGTGGGGTCTCCTTCATCTTCATCCGTGGCTGTCCCAAAGGGATCAGAAACTGAAATAATTCCCACTACAGCTACTTATTTTTTTTCTTGCATTTCATGCTACTAAGTCACTTGCCTTCTTGACATTATTCAGACTCTTCGAATATGTAAAATATATTATATATATATATATATATATATATATATATATATATATATATATATATATATATACACATATATATATATATATATATATATATATATATATACATATACATATATATATATATATTTATATATATATGTAGTTATATAAATATATACATATATTTATATATATATATATATATATATATATATAAGTATATATAAATATGTATATATATAAATATATATATTATGCATATAAATATATATATATATATATATATGTATATATATAAATATATATAGTATATATATATAATTTATATATATATATATATATATATATATATATATATATATATATATATATATATATATATATATATATATATATATATATATATATATACATATATATATATATATATATATATATATATATATATATATATATATATATATATATATATATATATATATATATATATATATATATATATGATATATGAAACATATATAGAGAGAAAAAAGATTATATTCAATGAATAGCCGATTGGTGTTTAAGTAGCAGCAGGTACAAATCTGAAGATGAGGTAGGAAAGGAAATGTACTAAGTACAGAGGAAAAACAACCTTCTCAAAGATGAATGCTGTGTTAAATATAAGCGTAAAGGCTAGGGGTAACTAGCCTAAACACTGCAAAGTGGCGACCTTTAGTCTTGTGACGCCAGTCACACAATGCTGTATAACCCATTTTATGAAATAGAAAAGAAAATTAAATAACTTACAGATGGAAGATTTACACTCCCGTGAAAATGATTGACGTGAGAAAATATGCGTAAGTGGAAACAAGTATACGCCGAGGTTTCTTCGTCGTAATCGAGTTTTCTGTACAGCGTATAATGCTGTATGAGCCGAGGCCCCTGAAACTTTCAGCCACGGCCCGGTGGTGGCCTGTCCTATACCGTTGCCAGACGCACGATTATGGCTAACTTTAACCTTAAATAGAATAAAATAAAAACTACTGAGGCTAGAGGGCTGCTATTTGGTAAGATCTGAGAGCGGACAGAAAAAGTGCGGACAGAAAAAGTGCGGACAGAAACAGTGCGGACGGAAAAGACGAAGCCTGCACAGTAGTTTTCTTATACAGAGAACTAAAACGTAAAGGGAAGCACCAGAAATATAAAGAACATAGTGAAGAAAGAAAAGCTGGCCTGCAGTCAAAGCAAGTGACCTGACGGGGAAAGTTGCTGATGGAATGACCTTCGAGGGATCCGTTTCCTTCCGCAATATAAGTCGGGTGCTCTCTGTCTCTTCCGGCTTTTTTTTCTTTCTTTTTTTTTTGTCCATTGATTTGAAAGTTACATTTTTCGTTTGTTAGTTTTTTGTTTGTTTGTTTGCCTGCTTGCTTGTTCTTCTTAGGTTGATTACGGGAAAACTAACTCACGAAATATTAGGAAGTTTTCTTACGTGGTTTCTGTGACTTGGTTGTAATTTGGTTCCTGAGTCTGCATCTTTATCTAGTGTGTTATGTCGGATCTTTCCTAGATAGTGACCCCCAGCAAAGTTCGGGGGTCGTTATCTAGGACCAATATTTCTTGGAGGTCATTATTTTTTTGATATTTACTGTCTTTTGTTTATGTTTTCATGGTAATCCCCAACGGCCTTGTACTGAATACGCCGCAAAGGTGGATGCATACCGGGTTAAAACCTTTGTGGGTCAGTATCTAGGAAAGATCCATTATTTCTTAGTTCATTTATTGTTATTGCCGTCGATGTGTATACTTTAATAAAAACGAAGCTGCTTGATTATTTTTAAAGGTAACGCAATGAGAATAGAATATTTTAGCAACTATGCTCATT
>NC_089793.1:40226951-40249451 GCF_040412425.1 Macrobrachium rosenbergii | reverse complement strand
TAGTATTTATCTGTCTGGGATGCTATGTAGACTGGAGAGTGAGCCACTCAAAAACGAAAAAAAATGTTTAGAAATCACAAGGACTCATGATTAGGCGGACGTTTGAAATACAGTTTGCAATATAATTTTAAGAAAATTAGATCTTAAAACCGCAAATCAAAAGGCGCTTAGGAAAACGGAGAGATCAAAAATCCCTTTCAAGAAATTATTTTCAGCACGGAAGAATGAAAAAAAAGATTAATGTAGTCATGACGCTCTGATCTTCACACCCCTCATCATTAATGTTTCATTCAGTAGTCAGTATAACCTGATTCCCAGGCCTGGCAAAGACTTCAATGAAGGCTCAGGGAACAAGGTAATATGACGAAAATTAATCTTAAAACCACAAATCAAAGGCGCTTAGGAACCGGAGAGATCAAAATCCCTTTCAAGAAATTATTTTCAGCCGGAAGAATGAAAAAAGATTAATGTAGTCATGACGCTCACACCCTCATCATTAATGTTTCATTCAGTAGTGGCCTAGTATATGACGAGTAACCTGATACCCCAGTGTAACCCAGGCCTGGCAAAGACTTCAATGAAGGCTCAGGGAACAAGGTGAGCTATGGCCCTAGAGGAAGTATGTGAGAGGATCCCCCTTGGGAGGTGGGAGATAATTACAAAGTTTGCCATAGCTGTCGACGGCAGTGAACGGGGTCTCAGAGAAATGAATGAAGTTTGACCCCAAAAGAAGAATGTTAAAGGAACCTATTGGAGGTGTTCAAAAATTTACTGGCTTTCCCTAGTGGCACTAAACAACACAGCCGAATAGTTCTCTCTCTCTCTCTCTCTCTCTCTCTCTCTCTCTCTCTCTCTCTCTCTCTCTCTCTCTCTCTCTCTCTCTTGGTGTGCTATATTTTTCAATATAAAAAGCAATAAAATATTCCACACTAAAATATGACAATGAAGTTTAGCGTTTAAAAGAAAAATATTTCATGCAATACTATTTTGAAATAAAAAGAAAATCACACTGTATACAGTGTTTCAACGTAAAATATCACAGTGCAAAAAATTTTTTTACGATGGAATTAACAGAAAATATTGTGTTTAGCAGAGAATCTCACAATTCAAAACATCATTTCACAATAAAGTAGTGTAAAAGACTATTTTTTTTACAATAAAATATGAAGATGCAGTGCACTATTTCACCATGAAATAACACAGTACAAGGTAGTTTCACAATAAAAGTCAAAATGAAAAACAATATTCCAAAGTAAGATGACTATGAATGCGGCGTTTGACAACCATACATTATAAAATAGTGTTTGTATCTATCTATCAGTCTATCTGTATAATAAATATAATATATATATATATATATATATATATATATATATATATATATATATATATATATGTGTGTGTGTGTGTGTGTGTGTGTGTGTGTATAAGAAACTGTTATTGGTGTGTAACACTGTAATCGCTATGCCGCCACCTACTGCTGATCGTTGAAAGCTCTAAGCCATAGATCACACACACACACACACACACACACACACACACACACACACACACACACACACACATATATATATATATATATATATATATATATATATATATATGTGTAAAAGTGTATGTGTGTGTGTGTGTGTGTGTGTGTGTGTGTGTACGTTAACGTATTAGAGTAGACACAATGATAATAATTATATGAAGACTTCTGCAAAGCTTTTTTTTTTTTTTTTTTTTTTTTGCAAATGTTCACTGAGATGATCTAGCCAAGACAAAACTCATGACAATCTTGCGGCACCCCTAGGCACTGTCTGTGGCACCCCAAGGTGCCACGGCACCCAGTTTGAGAATCACTGCCATAGATATTTCGCATTCATAGGTGTGTGTAAAATTAGTTTTTATGCAAGATACTGATTTTGATTAACTTTTAAAGATGAATTATTGTATTTTGCTAGAGTATATTGAAAAATAAGCAAAATAATAAAAGTGATAGGATTTTTAGCCAAAACAAAAATATTTATACTTTACTGTAGGGAAATGTCTTCCACTTAAAAAGTATCAGGAATATACTTACATTTTTTTGCGATGTGCAGAACTTGATAAATTACATTTTCAATATGATACATAAGTTTAAGCCAACAACTGCTCATTAAAATTTAAATTAAATGTTGAAAATATTTTTATGATTCTATGTCGAGATCTGGCTTAGCATTACATTTCGTTAATATATATATATATATATATATATATATATATATATATATATATATATATATATATATTTATATATATATATATATATATGTATTTATATATATAAATTATATATATACTGTATGTATGTGTGTATATATATATATATATATTGTGTGTGTGTGTGTGTGTACAATTATGTTTTACCCTGTGACGGTTAATTCGGTGTCATTTCAAGCCGAATAACTGTAATATATGGCAATTAGTGCAAAGAAACATAATGAAAAATAAAACGTGGATGTGATGAGTTGATGTATGGCAGAAACAAACATTTATGTAGATCGCCGTAATGGGAAAATTCTCCAAAAATGAAGTTTTTGTTTCACCATGTAAAACTTTCCAAGATTATTTAATAACATTGTTTTTTTACATTATCCATAGCGTAGTAACCCGTATTTTGACGGTTTAGATACATTGTATGCACACATTAATGACTATTTTCTTCTATTAAGCCGGTAATCGTTTTAGTTTATACCACTAGATCCAAGACAAAATACTGCTGTTGCATTAGGCTCATTTTTACCTATGTTTATTTGCGTGCAGGAAGCACTGAACATGATCATATAATGAACATCATTTACGTGATGGTTGGTTATATGATAATTATATTGCAGCTGCACGTGTTTGAATACAGTGCGATACATGTCAGTGTTTCACGATATCACAATGCTAAACATGATGTTTCCTAATACAGAGGAAAAAGTATATCTTAGTTTAACCAGACCACTGAGCTGATTAACAGCTCTCCTAGGGCTGGCCCGAAGGATTAGATTTATTTTACGTGGCTAAGAACCAACTGGTTACCTAGCAACGGTTCCTACTGCTTATTGTGGAATCCGAGCCGCATTATGACGAGAAATGAATTTCTATCACCAGAAATAAATTCCTCTAATTCTTCATTGGCCGGTCGGAGAGTCGAACGCTGGGCCAACAGCGTGCTAGCCGAGAGCTATACCCACCCCTCCAATGAAGATCTATTATACAGTAATATAAGCATATGGTGTAGTGTTTTGCAAAAAAATGTAAACCATGAAAGCTTAATAAAGCAAATCTTGGACGCATTTTCGGTCTCCTTAACCTCAGCCTTTACATGGCACAATGGCAGCACTTAATGGTAGTTACCAATATTGCTTTGTAGACAGTCGCCCCCTCAGAATGGGCTCACTTTATCGCTGAGTCTTGCATATGTTATGATCTTTATGTACCCTGTGTGTGTGTGTCTGTCTGTAGACAACCTCTATTCCAGGCACTTATATGTGTGTGTGTGTGTGTGTGTGTGTGTAAAGTTCTCTCTCTCTCTCTCTCTCTCTCTCTCTCTCTCTCTCTCTCTCTCTCTCTCTCTCTCTCTCATGCGCGTCCAAAGGCCACCATACATATCAATTCCGGCATACTTATGGCCGTATCGGAATTTGCCGGAGGGCCCGATAATCTTAAATAAGTGAAAAGGGACTTTAGGAATGACACTTCCCAAATTGGAATCCGATAAAAAGTCCAAATAAAGTACCAGGAATCGTGGAGGCCATTGCTCTCTGGACTCCCTTAGGCTGTTTCGTGGAATAAATCACCAGACAGGAAAAAGTAACAAAAACAAAGAAAAGAAAAAACCGCCAGGATAACGCTTTTGGTTATTCGTCTCTTTGGATGTGACATCTGCGATAAGGTTTTCGTTAGTGAGGATTTTTATGTCTTCTGTCCAGAATCAAGTGGGTTATTGCAAAGGTTCTATTAGATGATTTAGGAAACACGGAGGAAGGTAGAGAATCCCATATTCTGTGAGAGTGAATGTTGAACCCGTTTCACTCTCGAGTTTGTAATTTCCTCACAATGCGAGTGGGACCCCGAGGTAGACCGTGAGAGTACATATGTTGTCGAAAATGATGGTCACATAAGAGATGATCGAGACATAAAGTTCCGAGCGTAGGGGTATTATGCACCCGTCCCGAAGTTCTAACCCCGAATTGGACGACGGAAAGTCTAAATGTGGAATTCATTGCCCATAGAGTATCGTTGTTACACGAAGAAAGAAAAGTGAATCCATATACATTAAGTTTTATTACACTGAGGTTTAGAGAATGATGTTATGGTTGTTCCGATAATCCCAGGATAAAGATGCAATTTTGCTATAGTTAGTTTGTGTGACTTTTGTTTGTTTAGGGATTGTATGCTATTTGACAATATTTTTTGTTTTGAGAGCATAGGGTAAATTTTTAGGATGATTGTATGAACATATAATTACCTTTATAGTTCTGTCATCGCCATTCTTCCACTATTTATACATATAGCCTAATCATCATTCAACTTTCTCCTTGCACAAACAATTTGCATCTCAACACTAATTACATTGCATCACTATCATTTGCCATGAGCCAACCCTAGACCCTACCGTCATCAGTATGCTTGTCCCTTGATTTTCAGATTACCCGTATTATACCTACACCTTCTTTCTTTTGATTTAAACCACACTGCTCTCTTCCTATCCAACCTTCATTCATCTGTCCCTCTTTCTTTACAAGAACTCGTAATTACGTCATTTCAGGTATGCAGCATTAAGGATCGTGGTATGCATTATGTTCTTGATTTAACTTTTTTTTTTTTTTTTTACAAAATTCCATAATTGCGTAACACTATTTTAACCTTTAATATATAAATTCGAGTCAAATGTTACCAGATTTTATTTCCTCGTGTGTCTTGTGCCATCTTACCTGTATGCAAATCTGAAGCATTTAAACAAAGACTTTCTAAATTACCCGTCAGGAGAGGAGATAATTGAAATGTAATTTGTATTTACTAATTCCTGAGACGACTCATTTCCTTGTCGACTTTTGTTATACGCTTCGATAAAGCTGAACATGTCTTGCGTCGTTAGAATAGACTGTATCTTTTATTATTATTATTATTATTATTATTATTATTATTATTATTATTATTATTATTATTATTATTATTATTATTATTATTATTTTGAATTGCAACCGTGATCGTAGTAGAAGCACAAGCTTTAGTAATTGTTTTTGTTATTTTAACTCGAGAAAACGTCGATATTTTATCTATTATAGAGCGTTGCTTAAGAAATTTGTATCGTAAATGAGCAACCGTTTTATCGAGAGCTGCTTAAGGTGTGCATCTTGATGCTCGTCTTAGCAGTAAGATCTTCGGAGTTCTGTTCTTGAAAATGCTTAAGACATTTTCTGGAAAACCTGTTGTACTTTTGTTGAGCTAATTACCCATCTAGGTACCCATAGTTACTCGACCATGGTAAGTCACAGCCCATGGTATGGGGCTAGCAGCCTCATTCCGTAAGGACTTGCTGAGAACCTGAAGGCTTATACATTGTGGAGGCCTCCTTCCTTATCATAGGGGAAAGGTAAATTAAAAAATCGAGTAAAAGGTAATATATGTATATACAATCTCTCTCTCTCTCTGTGACGTGACATTCTCTCAGTGAGACGTAATCGTTCTTGGTCTGGATAATCTACCCGATATTACGCATCTAACATACAATTAGCGAATGAAATATAGCTAAAGTGTTAAGTGAACTATCGGTGATTAACTAATATCAGATTAGAGTGATAAACCGTCTAATAAGTTGTTTTTCGAGTGAATTATTAAAATCTGAAAATCATGGAGGAGTCAACCAACAGTGGCAAACGGTGGAGAAACCTTGCTTGCATCGGAGATATTCAATATGATGACTTGGCAGGCAGGGAACTTGGTTTGCTGATCGTGGAGATGAATTGCAACATCGACCAAAAAGATGCGAAAGCATTCACAGACATATTGAAAGGATACTATCCTTCAAACTGGAGCAAATCTGTAGAAAATATAATGAAAATAATGGAAGGGATACCAATGAAAGCTCAAGTTATCAAAAGACTTATAAAGAAAATCTACAAAAATCAACACATACTATCAAAGAAAATAAGTATGGTGAAAGTGAATATATTGATTGATGCAATAGGCAAACGGATGCCTAAAGCATGTAAACTATGTAGAGTGTGGTATAGCATTGTAAATCCACAAAACCTGATTAGGAAATGCTATGCTTGCCATGTGCCTACGCATCTTTCATGTGCTGAAGTAGAGCAAAATAAAAATAAGGACACAAAATTTTTTGCTCAACATGTCTAGTATGGATAGACAAGGTTATTAAATCAAGACTTAATGTACAGATTGTGGAGGATGAAGAAGATGAAGAAAAAGAAGGAAGAAGAGGAAAATAGAAAAGAAGAAGATAAGACTGAAGAGAGAGAAAAGATTAATGAAAACAAAGAACAGGATAAGAGTATGGATGCAGAGAAACTCATAGATTCTACATATGAGGCAATACAGCAACTACATATGAAGAAATAAATTATGACACAATAAATCAAAATAAAATCCCAAAGAGGTTGTACCGGATCTTCATACTGATGGGAAAGAACAAGAAAAAAAAGAAAAGAAAGACACAGTATGCACCCTTTGAAAAGAGGAATTGCAGGTTTGGTGAAAGATGTTATTACAAACATCCCAAGATATGTCACAATTATGAGATCTATGGCAAATGTGCATATCTAGATGGCTATGAAGAGGAATGCAGCGATCTACATTCAAAAATATGTAGAAACTGGAAAGAAGGAAATGGATGTAGGTTTAATAAGAAATGTAGGTACATGCATCCTGTAGCCATGAAAACCAAAATCAAAATCAAATACATATAAAAAAATCAAGGTAAAAATGAAACAAATAAAGAAAAGGAACAAAGATCATGTGATGAAGGCAAAAGCAAGCCAACAACACATTATGAAATGTCAGCACCACGATATGAGCCATCAGCACCTAGATATAGCACAAGGAACAAGCAATGTATCTATGATGCTAGGGATGGTGCAGATATGGAGATAAATGCAGGTTTATGCACAAAATGAATAAATATGAAGCTGGAAGATCAAATATAATGGAAAAGTTGGATTTTTTAATGTATGAATTTCTGGAAATGAAAAAAAGATCAACATATCAGAACAGGAAAGAGACATGGGAAAATCCTTATTATTACCCATATTAGATAATGGAGATAATACGCAAACCATCATAGTGATGAATGCGCAGGGTTTAGTTTCGAGTAACTCAAAAAGAAAGATAGAGTTCTTAGAAGAACTAACCCAAAATGAAAAAATAGAAATATTGAATATAAGTGAAACCTGGTATTCCCAAGAGACTGGTAATGATGACCAGATAAAGGTTTCAAACTTATAGATCAGATAGAAAAATAGAAATCAAGGGGAACCGCAATATATGGGAGAGATGCCAATCAAGGTAAAATCTGTGAGAAATATAGTAACACCAGAATGTGAGATTAATACTTGATTGGAATTTGAATCTGAAAAATTAGTGAACATTGTAATATACAGACCCCCCTAATACTAAAGAGTTTGACATAATAATTAAATAAATTGGATGAAATATGTAAATTCACAAAGGGAGGCTGGACTATCTCCTATCCAGGAGACTTTAACTTTCCTTTGTAGAATGGAAAGAACAGATAGGAAGACTGTGGTTGTGTTATTACATATAAAAAGAGAGCAATAGTAGCGCAGAAGATAAAGAGGCAATTTGAAAAGCTATTAGATATGCTACTAGAGCATAACCCCATTCAGCAAATAAATCACCTGCCCCAGCAAGAAGAGAATATTTTTAGACCTAGTATTTGTGAATGAGGTGAACTATGTTAAAGAAATAATAGTATATAACACGAGTATTTCGGATCATAATGTCATAGAACTAACAGTCTGTTCCAAAACACATGAAAAAGAGAAAAGCAAGAGACGAAAAAATGGGAAGGATATGAAAATACAATTTCTATAGTAAGAATATAAATTGGTCAAAATAAATAAAAGAATTAAACAAAGAATGGGAAAACATATTTGTAAGTGATAATATAAAGGTAAATACCATATATTATATAAAATATTAGGAGGAAATAGTGGAAAATATATACCGAAGAAAAAAGTAAACATCAGCCATGAATTCCAAGAGACAGGATCTTATTCCAAAAATTAGAAAGTGGAAAAAGGTCTTGCAAAAGAAAAGAAATGCATGGAAGTGATGGAACTAAAAGTAAGATAGAAAATGCAGAACAGAAGATTATACAACCAAAAGAAAATGAAAAATGGAACCTAGAAGAAAAGACCCTACAAAATATCAAGCAAAACCCTGAAAATTTTTTATTCATATATGCAAAAAGATGAATAAAATAAGAGTAGAAATAAGCCCTCTAAAATTGAAGGGCGATTAACGAATGATAAAAGGAAATATGTAACATATTAGTAAAGATGATATAAGAGTGAATTTGCAAATTCTAAGATTGACAATGAAGATATTACAGAAATAAGAGATGAAAATATTGAATACTTAACGGATATAGATATTACAGAAGCCAATATTGTGCAGGCTATTAATGAAATTAAAAATGGATCAGCAGCAGGACCAGATGGCGTACCTGCCATATTGTTAAAAAAGTGGTTCATTCAATGCATAAAGCCATAGCAATATTATTAAGACAAAGTATAGATACAGGCAAGATTTATGATGAGCATAAATTAGCATTACTCCTACTTTCAAAAGTGGTTTCAAGACTATGCAAGTAATTATAGGCCTGCAGTCCAGCATCTCATATTATGAACGTTTATGAAAGGGCAATGAAAAAATATAATGAAACATTTAATGAAAAAATAGATTGATCAATATAGGACAACATGGTTTTGTACCTGGAAAAGTACACAAACCCAACTGTTAGTCCACCATGAAAGCATATATAAAAATATGATAAATGAAAAGATGCAGATGGTTTACCTAGACTTTACAAAAGCTTTTGACAAGGTAGAACCATAATATATTAGGAAAAAATTGGAAACATAACATTGTGGACAAAGTAGGAAGATGGATAAAAGAATTTTGCCAAAACAGAAAACAGATAGTGATTGCAAAACGATGAGAATCGGATGAAGCTCACCAGTAATATCGGTGTGTACAAGGTACGGTGTAAGCTGCATTGCTGTTTGTGATTATGATTGCAGACATGAACAGTAATGTTATGACTCAGTAGTAAGAAGTTTCGCAGATGACACAAGAATAAGTAGAGAAATTGCTGTGATGAAGATAGAACTCACTTTACAAAGAGACCTAAGAAAATATATAAATGGGCAGAGATAAATAGGATGGTATTTAACTCTGATAAATTTGAATCAATGAACTATGGTGATAAAGCAGGGAAATGCTATATGCATGTAAAGGACCTAATAATGAAACAATCACAAACAAGGAAGCAGTTAAAGACCTTAGTGTGATGTTGAATAGGAATATGTTATGCAATGATCAAATAGCAATTCTCCTGGCAAAATGCAAAGCAAAAATGGAATGTTGTTCCGGCACTTCAAAACAAAGAAAAGCTGAACACATGATTATGCTTTATAAAACGTACGTACGTAGTCACTGAATATTGCAATATAACATGGTACCCACACTACCAAAGGATATTGCACAAATAGAGAAGTGTACAAAGGTCATTACAGCTAGAATAGAAGAAGTTAAGGACCTTGACTACTGGGAAAGACTACAATTCTTAAATTTATATAGTCTTGAAAGCAGAAGAGACATACATGGTAATCCAAGCATGAAACAGATAGAAGGGAATTACCGAAAACACTCATGGAGCTAAAAATATCAAAAAGAGCAAGCAGAGTAGATTAATAGTGCCAAAACTATACCAGGAAAACTAGAGGAAAGCACACAGGACATTAATCCACCAAGCACCAGCATCGATAATGCAGCGTCTATTCAATGCGCTACCAGCTCATCTAGGAACATAACAGGGTGGCGTATATGTTGTTTAAGAATAAGCTCGACAAATATCTAAGATGCATCCCAGACCATCCAAGACTGGAAGATGCAAATATACCGGAAAATGCGTTAGCAATTCTCTGTGGTAGACATCAAAGGTGCCTCACACTGAGGGACCTGGGGCAACCAGAACGAACTGTAAGGTCTAAGGTAAGGTCTCTCTCTCTCTCTCTCTCTCTCTCTCTCTCTCTCTCTCTCTCTCTCTCTCTCTCTCTCTCTCTCTCTCTCTCTCTCTCTTATTTAGTATATATATATATATATATATATATATATATATATATATATATATATATATATATATATATATATATATATATCTATATATATATATATATATATATATATCCCCGTAGAGGGTAATGCCGTCAGTGCAACTCATGCAGTGCACTGTAGGCATTATTTAAGGTTCCTTGAGGCGTGCTCAGCCCCTAGCTGCAACCCCTTTCGTTCCTTTTACTGTACCTCCTTTCATGTTCTTTTTCTTCCATCTTACTTTCCAGCCTCTCCTAACAGTTGATTCATAGTGCAGCCATAAGGTTTTCCTCCTGTTACACCTTTCAAAATTTTACTGTCACTTTCCGTTTCAGCGCTGAATGACCTCATAGGTCTCAGTGCTTTATGTTTTAATATATATACAAGAAATTTCATCTGCCTAAATTCTATATTTTAAATAGAGTTTTTAATTCTATATATATATATATATATATATATATATATATATATATATATATGTTTATATATATATATATAAACATATTCAAAAGTATACCTTAGTTTAACCAGACCACTGAGCTGATTAACAGCTGATACAGTATATAAAACAGGCGTATATACGTGCGTATGTTTATTTGCTATATGCGCTTGCAAGACGACGACACTTATCAACAACGATCGCTGCATGAATACGCAAATGTAAAGACAGATGCACAGCGACGCGCGCCGCTCATATAGAAATCCCGGTGCAGGCAATCATGCTGGAATTGGCAACATCCTCGCCGAAAACGATTTACCAATAGCGCGTTTGGAACGTGTATGGAATCGACTTCGGGATTTGCCTTGCTTGTAGATTGAATTATCCAGCCGATGTGCCCGGTGTCTGAGTTGCAAGACAACTCCGAAGGGCATGTCTGGCGTGTCTGGCGAGCGTCCGGGATTGAGTCGGCTGGGTCTTTGCGGCAATGTTTACAAACTGCGACATCAGTTTTTGCATCGTGATGTGGTGGGGGAAAAATTTTATTTTATTTTTTTATTTTATTTCGTTTGGTTCAGTGAGACACTTCTGCGGCTTCTTTTGTATTATTATTATTATTATTATTATTATTATTATTATTATTATTATTATTATTATTATTATTATTATTATTATTATTATTTCTTCCTGTGTAAAAAAATGTACTGTTGGCCGCTGCTGTTAGGTTAAGTGTGTAAATCCGAGAGCCTATTATTATTATTATTATTATTATTATTATTATTATTATTATTATTATTATTATTTTGAAAAATATTTGCAAACTTATATGTAACAAGCCAAAGAAGGCTGTTTCAGATGATGAAAGATGAAAACACCAAATTAATCGGGAAGGAATTCAGCAAATATAAAAGTAAATATTTTCATAAACGAACAGTGTTTAAGAAAAGGGTGTAACTAATCTTCAGTAGTAGGTAAATATTCTTGTTTCTGTTAAATTTATGAACATTAGGCTGTAATATCTCAGCACGTTCTGTAATCCATAGACTAAGCAAGCATTCCAAAGGTTTTGCAAAAAGTCCTCTGAATTTTTATACATTGAGAGTGCGGCTTCGCGTTGATTTTGTTCATCAGTTCGTTTGTCTGTGCCTGATAGTCAGCTACTCTGCATGCTTATTGAATTGAATTGACTATAGAGTTCAGGCCAAAGGCCAAGCACTGGGACCTATGAAGTCATTCAGCGCTGGAAAGGAAATTGAGAGTAGGCAGGTCTGAAAGCTAGAACAGGAGGAAAACCTCGCATTTGCACTGTAAAATAATTAAGAGAGGGTGGATAGCGAGATGGCAGAAAGATAATATGAATGGATGTACAGTAAAAGGAATGAAAGGGGTTGCAGCTAGGAGCCGAAGGGATACTTCAAGAACCTTGCGTAATGCCTACAGCGCACCCAGTAAGGTGCACTGATGGCAGTACCTCCCTACGGGGTTCATTCTTATTAACCTTTTTTACCCATTTCATTTGGCATTATTTTCACACAGAAATCTAAGACATTGTCCATCGGTATGGAGCTCAGCGACCGGCAAACAACGGAATTTGCTCCCTCTTGATAATATTAACATCTAGAGTCTGACTATATCTCTTTTGTCGAACAAGTAAGCCATTCGACACCAACATTATATGATTCAGTTGCTCTTAAATGTGAGCATTGAAGCATGTAACTTAATGAACGTCTTAAGGTTTTGAAGTCAATGTTTTTGCAGTCGAAATATCAATACCAACCCTCAAGGTTCATGAAGATAAGAGAAAAATACAATATTGCCTGTAAATTGACTTGCGGCCTTGAAAAATAGGATAAGGTAAAAAATATGTAAAATAAATATTGAGACTTAAATTCAGAATACCAGAAAACGCTAACCTAGAGAAATAACGATGAAATTGTTTACCTTTAAATTCATCTGCAACTTTGGAAAACAGGTCAAGATTAAAGTAAAAATACTTGAGCTAAATAATCACCAATCATATGGGTACCTATGTGCCAAGTTTCTTAGACATAGAGGCATAAAGGTGAGAAAGAGACTAATAACCTAAAACAAAGATTTTGACGTTTGAATAATAATAATAATAATAATAATAATAATAATAATAATAATAATAATAATAAAGTTCTATTCTAGAAACATGTTTTGCTTGCATGTACACAACTTGTAGCTACAAATGCCACGAACAGATGCACAGATAATCTAAGTGACAAAGAGTATTCAAGATGAAAATGACATTGATAATACAGATGTAGAATTAGCAACTTGACCTTATACAGTCATAATTGGGACCTATTATTATCACTGGCAAGACATCGGGAATGCTTTGTGAATTACCAACGAACAGTGCAAGCAGGACTGATCTGTAATTTGCCGAAGCATTTGTTTTGTTCTTGTTTCTCTCCAGAATTCTTAAACTATCTCTCTACGCTGGGTTAGTAGTTTTCCAGTCATTCAAAAAGAATGAAAACGATTAACACCTGTTTAAGGAACACGGAATTATTATACGGCCACTCAGTCACACCCACGAAACTTTTTACGGGCTGCTCTATGAGCAAGAACCCGTGCTGGCATAAAGCCAGCTCAGCCAATAACAACAACAACCCACCAAGCACAAGACGACAGGGAAGGTAGACGTTAATATTCCAACATATGAAGTTGGGAGCTGACGTGCTCTTGATGCTATTTATATGCGTAGATGTAATATTTAAATATTAGTATCATGTGTAATTCATTTAATTCTGTACAGGGTTGTTTTCTTTGTGTCCGGGCGAAACGTAACGCTGGCGCTTGTTTGTATTGAAGTTTGTAAACGTAAATTTTTCGCTGGTGGTGATCAGTTAACTATATACAGTATTTTTTTCATATTTATGCTGTATGAACTTTGGAATTTATATTTCATTATGTTTTATTTAATCCTGGCTTGAGGGAGAACAGAATATTTTTCATTTCAGAAAGACAAAGATAAAGACGAAGGGTGGGGGCCGATCTCTAAGAAGGTAAAAAGTGATAATATTCGAGGAAACATTTCCACACAAAACAAAATATGTGTCTCGAATATGATGTGAAACAGCGATGTATATAGAAGAGAAATATATAATTTCGTTATTCCTACAGGCGTGAGAGGGGATTTTAGCAGGAGGGATAAGTGAACAAAAATTAATTTAATTTTCACTTCTTCCTGGAATGTTTCCTCCTCCCTCTTTGCTTTTAACTTGCTAGTATGCTAGGTTCTTCCAGCACTCATATGCCTCAGGTATGTCTAAGTCACAAAAAAAAGTTTGTGCAGTGTTGTTGCATTACTACCCTAACAATGTTCTTGCGTTTTAATACATTTTCAGCTATTTATTAGTTTATTAATTTATTTTTTCTTTTTTAATGAGTGAGATCTCTTCTTCTGTATTTCCCTTGATCTCCCCTTACTTCTTCCTAATGAACACCATATTCTTTGGAAGTTTGAATTTCAAGTCAAATGGTCTCCTGTAGGCTTGTTCCTTATGCATAAAGTTCATCTTCTGTAGGATGTTTCCATATGTCGAATATAAAAGAAGCAAAATGTGTTTAAGGCGGGAGATATTGAGTCTGCCGGGCAGTCTCGCTTGAGTGAGCGTGGCACCAACATTGTTAGGTGCATTGCTGCCCACGATGTTGTATTGGATTACGTGAATATACAACTATTCCATATTGCTCGTGTTTAAGTATAACCTGCTTACATGGCGCAGTGATATAAGGACCTGGGAAGCCTTTAAAGTGTCGGGTGCAAGATATTCGACAACACCAAGAAGAGGGACCCTTTGCCGGGCTGCATGTGGCAGCACCAGTGGTGGGAATGAGGACCTGAATGCTATGGCAAATCTTTTCTTGCATCAGCGACAGAGTAGTGGTGCCCCCTTAGGTATGAGAGCAATTATGCCTGACAAATTTTTCTACGAAATGCCACAAGGAGCATTTAGGAAGTGTCATAGCTCCATGACAGATGGGTTCCAAATTGGCAGAGTTTCTACTGAAGATGCTGTGCTAAGCATTCGTTTGAACTGTGATTATCAGTTACAAACGGCATTGAACGCCTGTTACACGTCCGACGAACGGAAAGCCCTTTCTTTACATGAGGCATTAGATGCCGTTCAAGAAGTAACCCAAAAGTCTGTGAACCGTGCAATTCTGTGGGATAAAGTTTTTAGTGCACAACAAGGGCTGATGGAACCTGCTAAGACATATATACGTCGGCGTCAGGAATTGGCTTTAGACTGTGCTTTCCGCTGCCCTCAGTGCCAAAATGACATGAGTGACTATATGCTGACTCACAGGTTAGCCATTGGATTGAAACAAGAAATACTCCACGACTATGAAAAATATAACAGTGTCGCCAAAATACTACAGAAGTGTGAAATATATGAGGCATCTGAAAGGGATAGTGGGGCCAGCAAAATTAACCAGAGATTCACTAATGCCAAGGTGGATAAAGAATTGCTGCCCAGTAATAGCAATGTTGCGGCAGCAAAATCGAGCCTTCGTCGACAAAAGGATAATAAGCTACTCATGTCAGATAAAAGATGTGATAATTGTGGGCGTATTCATGAGAAAAATAAATCTAGCTGCTATGCAAGTGATGTGTATTGCCACAACTGTGGTGTAAAGGGCCATTTAGTTAGTCATTGCAGAAAAAAACGTGTAAATAACAAGGCAGCATGCATTGAAGTTGATCATAATGACGACACCATGTCGGTGATGTCATGCACGTTAGTCCAGCACTGTGGGGTCCAACAGGTGACAGCAGTGGCAGGAAAGTTACTGCATGTGTGCATAAAAGTTGAATATAATATGAGATGTGATGTACCAATGTATGGAGCATTTGTCGATGCTATTGCTGATACTGGGGCTGAGGTTTGTATTAGGGGAAAAGTTTGCATTAATTAGGACTGGACGTGAAACAGTTGTCGTTCTAACGCAAAGGTTAATCATGCCGCCAAAGAACCTAAGAGAGCACTGGGTAGTGTATGGTGTACGATAACTTTGGGTAGAAATACTGCTTTAAATATAGAGGTGTTAGTTGTGTGCAGTGTCTCTAGGCTATACTTATCCATAGATGTAAGTGTTTAGGATTAGTGGATGCAGATTTTCCCCATCATGTTAAGGTAGATGGAATTTCAGTAAATAAAACTGGTAGGTAACGGCCCAATAGTATGGGTGGCAATGACGTCACCAATGGCGGGAGCAACATCCATGATGTCATAGAGTTGTCGTTCTCCCCTCAGGAGACCAATGCGCCTAAGCTCAAAAGGTGGATTTTGGAGCATTTCTCTGGTACAGTGTTTAATATTAAATGGAATCCATTACCGGTAATGAAGGGAAAGGCACACCATATCCACCTTCTCCTGATGCAGTCCCATACACATGCCATATGCCAATTCAGTTCCCAAGCATTAGGAGCAAGAGGTGAAAAACAGCTGGACGACGATGTAAAACTGGGAATAATCCGCCCCGTTCCTACAGGAACTGCAACTGATTGGTGTGTGTGAATGGTAGTAGCAGCTAAAAGGAATGGAAACCGAGAAGAACAGTGGATTACCAAAAACTAAACAAATATTGTAAAAGAGAGCCTCATCACACTTTTGTCCCATTCGACATGGCATCCAGTGTACTTGTGTGTTCATACAAAACTGTAATAGATGCCTATTCATGTTTCCATCAAGTGGAATTAGATGAGGAGAGTCGGCATTTGACTACCTTCATATCCCCATGGGGTAGGTACCAGTATTGTAGGACACCAATGGGACATGCATCGGATGCATATTCAAAGCGCTTTAATGATATAATAGTGGACATTCCAAGAAAATTTAAATGTGTCGATGATGTTCTCCTACATGATGATACTGTGGAAGGAGCATTTTTTCATATGATAAATTTTTTACCGGTATGTGATGAAAACGGGGTTACCCTAAAAACGGGGTTACCCTCAATCCTGATAAATTTCAAGTTTGCCACTCGAGGTAGACTTTGTAGGCTATGAATTAGGTTGAGACAATTTCAAGCCAGGCGAGGAAAAGTTGTCTGCAATCAAGAGTTTCCCAATGCCAAATCAACCAACCATCACTGACATATGGTCTTGGTTTGGCCTCGTAAACCAATTAGCACCATTTGTAGCCACTTCTCAATTAATGGAACCCTTTCAAGACCTTCTAAAAAAGTCTACTAGTCGAAAGGTGTACTGGGATGAAATTTTACAGGATGCATTCAAAAAGACTAAAGAAATTTTATGCAATTTGATTGGGATGGATTAGCCTATTATGATAAATCTAGGTGAACTGCAGTAATCATTACTGCGTGATGGAATGGGATTTCTAGTGTTGCAACAACATTGCAGTTGTGAAGAGGATAAAATCCCATTTTGTTGCAAAGGGGATGGAAGCTTGCCCTCAGTGGGAGTGGACATTTTACCTCGGCAGAAGTCAATTATGCAGTCGTTGAAGGAGAGGCTGGTGTTTTCAGAAAGCTAGATTATTCCTGCTGGGATGTCCCAATATTGTCCTTGTTACTGACCACCGTCCACTGGTCAAAGTGTTTGGTGACAGAGAGTTGAAAGACACTGCAAATCCTCGTTTGCTTAGATTAAAGGAAAAAACATTACAATACAGTTTCACAGTGAAATACATCCCTGGGAAGAAAAAGTCAGCGGCTGATACTCTCTCAAGATACCCAGTAATCAGAAGCCAAATAAATGTGAGTAACAGTGAGATGGGGGAGGAGGATGAGAGTGCGTGCATTGCAGCATTGATCACTTCGCTAAGTGATGACGCCATAACCACAACTGGAATTCTGTAAAAGAAGCGGCTGAAAGCGATGTTGAATATCAGCTGCTAAAGAGTATGGTAGCCACAGGTTCTTGGCCTGTATCAAGAAATTTAGTCGACTCTAGCATAAAGCCATATTTTAACATACGGGACCTACTTGGCATCATGGACGAATTGGTGGGGTATTCATATGATGAAGGGCACATATGTCTGGCAGTACCTTTGTCACTACGAGACCGAGTTGTCTCTAACCTACACTCAGGCCACCAAAGTTCTGATTTAATGATTTGTAGGGCACGGGAGGCTGTGTATTGTCCGGGGGTGGAGAGCCAATTGAAACTCAAGAGATGCAGTGCAGAACGTGACGCCATCACAACATCCCAACAAAGGGAACCACTATTGCCTACCCCACCCCCTGAATATCCTTTTCAACAAACAGCCATGGATATGTCTCAAGTATGTGGAAAACAATATCTGCCATATGCAGATAGGCTTACTGGTTGGCTGGAAATTGCCTTTTTCCCAAGTGGTGCTACTTCTACTGAGTTGATCCCATTCTTCTGACGATACTTCATGCAGTGGGGTCCCCCGGAAGAAACCTCTCTCGATGGCGGCACCAATTTGGCAAGCACTGAAATGGCTAGCTTCTTACAGAAATGGGGGTTAAGATGAGAATATCATCAGCCCATTACCACCAATCTAACAGGAGGGCAGAGGCAGCGGTATGTACAGCGAAAAGAACTATTCAAGATAACACAAGAAGTGACGGGAGCCTCGATACAGATAGCTTTGCAAAAGCCTTTTTGCAATATAGAAATACACCCCTAAGAGACATCGATAAATCGCCGGCACAATTAGCGATGGGATGACAACTTAGAGACTCAGTCTCCATGATAAAAAGCTCTCATAAGATAACAGAGCAGTGGGCAGACATCATGATAGACAGTGAAGAGAAGATGGGTAGGCACTTGAGAAATGTCAAGTTACGTCATGATTCAAGTGCAGAGAGACTCAGCCCCCTTGTAAACAGGTACCACAGTAGCAGTCCAAAATGTCTCCAAAGCCTGGAAACGTAGTGCAAAAGTCATTTAAGTGAAAGGAGACTTCCAATATGTCATAAAACTAGATGGTAGTGGAAGAATATCGGCGAGAAACAGAAAGCATCTCTCGGAAATAAGAGAGCAGGATGCCCCACCCACTCGTACGCCTACCCCAGCTATCTCGTATGCTGACCGCCAACCTAGAAGTGGGATGAGGAAAATAAATCCCCCAATTAGCATGAAAACTACATTATGTTATTTTTTATTTATGTACAATTTGAATTTTTTTTTTTTGCAATGAATATGTGACCATTTCTGTAATAACTTGTCAATTTCATGCAACTAAATGTTATCCTACTGTGCAACGAGTATGTAATCATGTTCAGCTTACATATATATATATATATATATATATATATATATATATATATATATATATATATATATATATATATATATATATATATATTTTTTTTTTTTTTTTTTTTTTATATAACACCACTTGCCGTTAGTATGCCATAAACTTATCTTCTGTATAATACTTGATAAACCTTCAATTTCATGAAAAGTGTAATGCATTTATTTTAGAGAAGGGATGTAGGATGTTTCCATATGCCGCATATAAAAGAAGCATTACTTATAATCCCGCCAAAATGTGTTTCAGGCGGGAGACATTGAGTCTGCCGGGCAGTCTCGCTTGAGTGAGTGTGGCACCAAGATTGTGAGATGCATTGCTGCCCATGATGTATTGGATTGCGTGAATATATAACTATTCCATTTTGCTCGTGTTTAAGCATAACCTGCTTCTGAGTAATAATGATAATTGAAAGAGAAAATGCGCAATTCGAAACTGACCTAGGCTGCTGATATTTTTTTTTTACATAATGTAGCATTTTTCAGATTATTTTGTAAGAGAGATATAACTGTGATGAAAATGACGGGGGAAACGAGCTTAAAGGAAAGAATGAAATAGGAAAATGGTATTGAAAGAATTAAGATAGTTTGGAAAATGCCACTGAAATAATTAAAATAGGAAAATTACATTGACTGCATTAGTATAGTTTGGGAAATTACATTAGAAAAATAAAAATATGGAAATAACGTTATTAGAATGAAAATAGTTAGGAATGAAACTGAAAGGATTAAAATAGTTAAGAAAATGACATTGAAAGAATCAAAATAGTTAAGAAAATTACATTGAAAGAATCAAAATTATTAGGAAAATGACATTGAAAGAATCAAAATAGTTAGGAAAGTGACATTGAAAGGATTAAAATTTTTAGGAAAATTACATGGAAAGAATTAACATAGTTAGGAAAAATGACATTTGAAGAATGAAAATAGGAAAATGGCAATAAAAAATGAAGATAGAAAAATAACATTGAAAGAATTAAAATAGTTAATAAAATTATATTGAAAAATTTAAAATAGGAAAATGACATTGAAAGAATGAAAATATTAAAGTAAATGACATTGAAAGAATTAAAATATTAGAGGAAAAGACATTGAAAGAACGAAAATATTAAAGGGAATGACATTGAAAGAATGAAAATTTTAATTAAAGGAAATGACATTGAAAGAATAGAAATGTTAAGGGAAATGACATTGCAAGAATGAAGGTGGTTAGAAAAATAACATTTAAAGAATGAAGGTGGTTAGAAAAATAATATTTAAAGAATGAAGGTGGTTAGAAAAATAACAATTAAAGAATGAAGGTGGTTAGACAATGACATTTAAAGAAGTAGGATAATTTGGTAAATGACATTGAAAGAATTGAAATAGTTACTCGACAAGGTTAAGGGAGACAAATGGAGAGACAGTAAAAAAATTAACATTCTAAGAGAGAGAGAGAGAGAGAGAGAGAAAGAGAGAGTGGGTTTTCCCGATAAAAATAACAATTGAAATCAGCGAGAGCGTCGGGAGATGAGTGAAAGAGAGACGGAAAGAGAATACTTAATTAGCACAGAGTTCTCGAGTCGGGCGTGTGTTCGGGGCTCACTAGATATTCAGCAGAATAACAAACTAATTAAGCCCAGAGCCAAGGGTAATGTTTAGCCCGTGAATTAATCAAGGGTAGTCTGACGCCCCGTTCGATCCTGAAAGCTTGCAATATTGAAAGCAGTTGCAATAAGTTTTCGATAAAAAAGATATATATCGCTCCTGCGTTATTTTTTTTCGGATTAATGAATGAAGGATGGTTTGCGCAGGAAGAGAACGAATTCTGATTGATTGTTTGTTTTAATGTTACAAAATGGCGTGACAGTTTACCAGGGTCATCGAATCTTATTAGCTAAAATGAATCATTTATACCAAGATAATTTTACCACTGAGAATTAATTGTTCATAGTTAATGGCTTATCAACCTTCCACCTTTAAGCCAGTGATGGTAACCGTAGACTACTCAGTTCTTTGGAGAGAGAGAGAGAGAGAGATTAAAGAATTTGGCACCAACGAAGGCGAGATACCACCATGATCAGAATTATTTTTAACGAGCAAGATGATAATGTGTGCCAGAGTGTACCACATTATGGATCGGCTTGAAAAGTACAAAATGGAATGATAAACCGGACGCCAAAATCATTATTATCACTGCTACAGCGCTACCTTATCAAATGACGATGCATGAACGCAACGCCGAGGAATTTTGCTTTAACAGAGGTGGCTTTGGAAGCAAGCAAGATGCCGTTGCACCAGACTCCAGAATTGCCGATGCAATACCTGTGAACAGATATCCAACTTTCAAAGCTAAGTCTCCTGAGAGTCGCATCACTTCAGATGCAACGCCATTAATTTCTGGCTGCCTCGTCGTCCTTCGTTTCCTGGATGTTTGATATTTCCTAGTTTAACATTTTCATTCTCTGCCATGTGATCATGCGATCAGTAAAGTTAAGTAGCGCTGGATCATTAGATCCTTAAACATCTGTTGGGGTGGAAAGTGTTTTCTAGCAACGATATCTCGATAATTCTTGCTGTAACCCGGAAGAATAGCAGTAATATATATATATATATATATATATATATATATATATATATATATATATATATATATATATATATATATATATATATATATATATATATATATATATATATATATATACAGGGTGTCTCAGTGAAATATACACACTTCAACAGCAGATAATTCGAATAAATTTTATTTCTTTTCGGATCTTACCCATAAGAATAGATGATGGGGTCAAGACTTAGCTTTGAGCAAAGGAAATTCATCTTAAAATTAAAGAACCGTTCTGGAAGACCACGGACAACAACCAGCCCCAGAAAGCAAGAAAGGGTACTGAAAAGTTTTCAGAAAAGTCCGAGAAAATCTTTGCGGCAAGCAAGTCGAGACGTACGGATTTACAGAGCATCTGTCCATCGCGTTTTAAGGCGCAATACTCCATTCTTCTGTCTGGATCATTGTCATTGATGGCATGGAAAATGTAGGATATAACTTTTCCATTTCAAATGCCAGAACGGTTCTTGTGTACATTCTGCACAGTCCCGTCAGATTCAGACTTATTAATGATTCGTGAGATAGTTACGCGCGTAGGTGGATCTAACTGAAACTCTGTTTTCTACTGTCTCTGGACTTCAGCTGTGTTTTCATACTTCCAGTAGCATTTTAAGATTAATTTCCTTTGTTCAAAGCTAAGTCTTGACCCCGTCACCTACTCTCCTGGGTAAGATCTGAAAAGAAAAAAATTTATTTGAGTTATCTGCTGTTGAAGTGTGTATACATTTTATTGAGAGACCTTGCGGATATATTTATATATATATATATATATATATATATATATATATATATATATATATATATATATAT